>NC_057812.1:155104051-155334914 GCF_018294505.1 Triticum aestivum
GAGTGGAGAGCAATCCTCCCACTCGGGGGCTTAGCTGCAGTCCAGTACTCGCCTAAGTTCTCTCACTTGAGGACTTAGCTGCAGTCAGGCACTCGCCTAAGTATGAAAAATCCTACCGAGTGGAAAGCAATCCTCCCACTCGGGGGCTTAGCCGCAGTCCAGTACTCGCTTAAGTTCCCCCACTTAGAGACTTAGCTGCAGTCCGACACTCGCCTAAGTTTGAAAAAATCCTACCGAGTGGAGAGAAATCCTCCCACTCGGGGGCTTAGCTGCAGTCAAGAACTCGCCTAAGTACAAAACACATCTCAATCCTCAAGGACGACGAGGGGCAGGTCGACTGCCACCTTCTCCTAGGGAGCTTCGCCACAAATACAATGCGCGATTCATCCCGCTCTATAGTAACGAAGTGCGGGTCGACTGCTACCTTCTCCTGGAGAGCTTCGCCACAAATACAATGTGCGCTCCGTCCCGCTCTGCAGTAACAAGGTGTGGATCGACCGCCGCCTTCCCCTGGAGAGCTCCGCCACAAATACGATGTGCACTCTGTCGCCGACCTGCAAGGGCGACAAGACATGGGTCGACTGCTTCCCTCTCCTTCGGAGCTGCGCTGTGAATACAAAAGTTGTCTCGAATGAAGAATGGGTTCACTCAGCAGGAGATTCATAAAGATATTCAACGGTAAACCAAGTTCAGGTAAATTCTAAAGGTTCCGGATCACAGATCGAAGTACTCGGGCATGCAGCCCGAAAAAGTTTAACGGTTACAAAAACCACTCGGCATTCCGAGGCAAATTTAAGGTGGGACATAAGAGTTTGTTCACTCCACGGGAGGAGGGCTGGCAGGCTCGACGAACTCATCTAGGTCGACACCGTCGGCTATCAGCGATGAAAGTCTCCATAAAAGTTCGGAAGTCATGTTTCTGGGTGTTGGCGACCTTGATTGCTGCCAGTTTGTCTTGTCGCACCTCCTTGCAGTGGACACGAACCAAAGACAGAGCCACGTCAGTGCCACACCAAGCAGCAGACTTCTTCCACTCCTGCACTCGGTCTGGGATTTCATTTAGTCGAGTCATCAGGGACTCAAGATCACTTTGGAGCACAGCCTCTGGCCAAAGTGCCGGGTCAATCCGCGACATGGCGACCTTCAGTCGAGCCAAGTAGTCCACGTCACTGTCAATGCGAGATTCCAGACGGAGCAGATTCATGGCAGTTTCATCTTTCACGGGAGAGTTGATTGGATCCAAACCTGGTTCGATCCGCCCAGTCTCCTCTTCAAAGTTCTGGCAAAACTCTGCATTCACGATCCAAGGATAAGTCAATTTTTGTACACTGAGTCGACACAAAAAAATCAGTCAGAACAGAATGTGCACCTTCAAGCTTGATGAACAACTTCTTGGCAAGACTCCTTAGATAGCTCTCCAAATCATCCCTCATGCGAGCAATGCCTTCCATTTTGTCGCCCTGAACGAGATTCGCCTTCTTCCAGGGCGAGCACTCCTTGTTGGAGTCATTCAGAGCGGTCTTCAGCCTGGTATTCTCTTCTTCCAACTAGGCGACCAAAGCCAGCTTCTGTTCGGCCAGAGCGGTCCTGTCGTCAGCCTCCTTATGAGCAGCAGCCAAATCCTGATCCTTTTTCGCCAGAGCTTCTCTCAGTTTTTTTGCAAAGAAATGATGATTGATTCAGAAATAGCAGAAGGGTGCTCAAGCCTAAAACTGACCAGTCGACAAACTTGTCTTACCAGCGGCGCCGTCTCTGACCTTTTGCAGCTCTGTCTTGGCCAGCTCCAAGTCAAGGTTCAGTTGAATCTGTTGCCTCTCCAAATCAGCAAAGTGAGCTCCAAGATCACAAGATTTCCGAAATCAAAGGGGAGAAATTATTCCACAGCAAAAAAACGACAAAGACATTAAGTACTAAGACTACGGTCGACTGCCCGCAGTCCACCATAGTCTCGGGGACTACACCCAGTGGGTGCACTTTGCATGCCCCCACTAGTTCTGATCCCACTCGACCGGCCCGCTGGAGTCGAGTTCAAAAAAAGGGGGGAGAGAAAGTAGAGCTCAGACCACAGTCGACTGCCAGCAGTCGACCGCGGTCTCGGGGACTACACCTAGTGGGTGCACTTTGCATGCCCCCATCGGTTCTGATCCCACTCGACCAGATCGAGCGGAAGAAACAAACTACCAGTTCGGTTTTTACTCGACAAAATACAAAGACTACAGTCGACTGCCAGCAGTCCACCGTAGTCTCGGGGACTACACCCAGTGGGTGCACTCAGCGTGCCCCCACTAGTCCAACATCAATCGACGCACCCAGTGGGTGTACAGATGCAAAGATTTTCGGAAAGAATCTTCAGATAGCCGACTAACCTGAACGTTGCTCTGGAGAGCCGAGCTGGCATCATAGGCGGCTTGGCTGGCATCCCGCACCGTCTTCATCTCCTCCATCATAATGCCCGCTTGGTGTATGGCTTCCCTAGCATCATTCACCTCGTCCTCTGGGACATGATGGGTTGCAAAAACTGAAGGCGGGTCGACAGGGGCCTGAGCAGTCGACGAAGAAGGCAATGCACTCGACAGGGGCAGGGCGAAGGTAACAGAACCCCGATTGACGTCACCAGTGTCCTGAACGACTGGTTCCACCCTCGGCGTCGACTGTAGCGCCTCGCTTGCAGGAGCTCACCTATTCTTCCTCGTCAAAGGCCTCTCGGGCTCTTCATCATCATCAGGGAGGTCAATAATGTTGGGAGCTGTGCAAAGTTCAATTACCAAAATCACGTCACCCAATGGTGCACATTGCAGTTGAATCGACCAAACAAAGACAGTATGGCAGAAATCATACCCGGATTAGAAGTGACCGCATCCTCCATCACCTCATCATCATCCCTGTAACCTGAGGTCCCGGAGATGGCAGCGCTGACAGTTCTAAAGTTCGTCCAGTTAAAACAAGAAAAACAAACAGCGCGAAGCGTCGAAGTGAATGCAAAGAGAGATACTCACGCGGAAGCGACGGGGATATCAATCTTGATCTTCGGCAACGCCTTCCGAGTCTTCGGCTCTGCAACTTTGGGGTGCTTTGGCGCCTTCTCAGTCGGGGTTGGTGAAGAGATCCGAGGACGCTTCGAAGACTGACCAGCCTGAGCAGTTGCCTTGTCACGGGCACTCGGCCATTCTTGGTCAAGCTTGGATCGCCTCTCCCTGCGAGGAGGCGACTCAACTTCTTCTCCATCGCTTGAGTCGTCGCTTCCTCCATCCCCTTCACCGTCGGAAGTCCACTCGCCACTTTCGCCGCCACTCGCCTCGCCTTCCAGGGCTTGCTCTTGCTCCCCGTTGGGCATTGAATACATTTCAATAATGGCCTGAAAGAAAGCAAGGAGGACAAAGTCAGTCGACACAATATAGGCAGTTGCGCGAGTGAATTCAGATTACAAGCAAAAACTCAGAATCAGACCTTCTCTGGTGCATGAGACTGGTCAAATGGAGGAACTCTCCTGGCTCCCCTGGGATTGTCCTTGTTCCCGGTAATGCCCGACAGCCACTTCTCCAGTGTGTCATCGTCGACCTCCTCCGGGTGGATTCGGGTGGAGTCTTCAAGACCCGAATACATCCACATCGGATGGTCCCGAGCTTGAAGAGGCCGGATGCGCCGCTGAAGGAAGACCTCCAAGAGATCCATACCAGTGACCCCGTCATGGATAAGCTGGACCACTCGATCGACCAGCACCCTCACCTGCGCCTTCTCCTCCAGGAGCACCTTCAAAGGGGAGGGTTTCCTCACTCGGTCCATGGTAAAGGGAGGGAGTCCAATCGACTGCCCTGGCGTCGACTGGTCCTTACAATAAAACCAGGTCGACTGCCACCCGCGAACTGAGTCAGGAAGAATCATGGCCGGAAAGGAGCTTTTTCCCCTCATCTGGATACCAAGACCCCCGCACATCTGGATCACTTGGGTCCTCTCGTCACTCGGATTAGCCTTTTTCATTGTCTGGGAGCGACAGGTGAAAATATGCTTGAAAAGACCCCAGTGAGGCCGGCAACCCAGGAAATTCTCACACAAAGAAATGAAAGCGGCAAGATAAACGATCGTGTTGGGAGTAAAATGGTGGAGTTGTGCCCCAAAGAAGTTCAGAAATCCTCAAAAGAAAGGGTGAGGAGGCAAGGAAAACCCACGGTCGACGTGGGTGGCAAGAAAAACGCGCTCACCCTCCCGGGGTTGCGGCTCGGATTCCTTCCCCGGAAGCCGCGCCGAGTCATAGGGGATCAGCCCTCCCTCGGCCAGGTCGTCGAGGTCTTCTTGGGAGATCTTCAAGTGGATCCAGTCGCCCTGGATCTAGCCCTTCGGCAGGCCGGTTCGCGAGGAGGATCCGCCCCGACCGGTCGCCTTCCCCTTCGACCTCGCTGTCGCCTTCTTTGCCCGCTCCAGAGCTGCCGTCTTCTCCTTCCCCATCGTCGCCGACGAGATGCGTATGGAACGGCGGCGCGAGAGCGAGAGTGGGCACAGCGGAGGAGCGCGAAGAGGAGAAGAGATAATCGGAACGCACTGTTCGGGAGACCCCGGTCCAACGCCTTATATGAGGCCGCTTCCGAGTGGCTAACTGGTAGGCCCGGGTGGGTCTGTCAAATCCCGTAACGATCGCGCGCGCGATACGTGGCGAAAAAGGTGGCGCAGGGATCGAGGCGGCTCTGCTCTATCCCGTCTGATTACTGCGGCCTCCCCCGTCCCGCGCGCTTCCCAAAATTCGGATCCCACGAAATCCGCGGGTAGCAAACAACTTGTCAGAACAAAGATCTCCTCTGCACCGTCACTCGGAGCCTTACAAGTAAAGAAACTCACTCGACGAAGAATTTAGAATGGATCAAGGCGACTGAAAAGGAAGTTGCTGTCATCACTTAGGTTCGTTGATCCGAAACAAGATATGCTCACGGCATGAAAAACGAGTCGGAGAAGTTCTCAACTCCTTCCCCACTCAAACCTCGATCCATTCGGGGGCTAATGATGAAGCTATGTACCTAGGGTAGGGTCATGGACCTGTCCTAACTGCCCTACCCAAGGACATCTCTAGAAGAAATCACCTTTCAATCGACTTGGAGGTGTTCCACTCGACAGACTCGAAGACACTCGACCAAGAAGCAATCACTCGACCAAGATCCAACCACTCGACGGCCAGAAGACCTAAAGTCACTCCGCACGCTAACGGTCGGTCATTAAGTAGCTTTTATGGTCATCATAGCACTTTATTTCTAGCGTTACCAGTAACGCCCTGCCTTAATGTACATTGAACCCTTCGTAACGTGGGCTGGCCGGGGTCCTGGCGCACTCTATATAAGCCACCCCCTCCTTCAAGACAAGGGTTCGCACCCCTGTAACTCATACTCTCATAATCCAGTCAACCGCCTCCGGGCTCCGAGACGTAGGGCTATTACTTCCTCCGAGAAGGGCCTGAACTCGTAAACCTTGCGTTCTTACAACTTCTCCATAGCTAAGATCTTGCCTCTCCGTACTTGCCCCCTACATCACTGTGAGACTTAGAACCACGACAGGTGGTCCTCAGTCTGGACCATGAATGGTAGACCGACATGGTGAGTACCCCCTAATCCAGAACACAATGAGTAGCCCCTGAACTCGTCTTCAAGCCAAGGACCTTGAATTACTCCTCATGACAGCTTCATCTTCTGGCCTTCGGCTTCATAGGACAGTTCGATCTTCTAAATTGGCTTCATGTCCGAGGACAAGTCGTTTATGAATTATGTTTATCTTCGACATTCTCCTTTGCCGTAGCCATGCGTAAACCCTGGCAATGATGCCCACTAGGTGATTGGGATGTCTTTTAACAAGGCAACCTTTGAAAATAGTTATTCTTATTGGATCTAAAGACCCCTTTAGCTTAACGGTGAAGGTTGGATATGTGAGAGCAGTGGGCCGATTGGGTCATACCCTAACATCTTTCGCCCGAAAACTGAACCGCAACCACTTAGTGTGGAACCGAGAGGTCCTATCAACAGTCATTACACCGAATTTACCATGTAAAAGTTTATTTCAAAAGAGTGAAACATATTTCATTATCTTGAAATCTTTTGAATAAAATGATTTCAATTAGTTTTACAATTTGACATTTCAGTTTTGTAATTTTTTTTTCAATTTCAGACGCTACATTTCACTTTGCACTAGCTTATTTCACAAAAATCATATATATTTCAATTGCATACCTCTGAAATGACATATTTCACTCTTTTGAAATAAATTTTTACACATTTTAAACCAGTTTCACATATTGACATTACATTTCACTTTTCACTGGCTTGTTTCACGAAAATCACATCTATTTCAATTGCACATTTTGTAAAAACATATTTCACTTTTTTTTGAAATAAACGGTTACACATTTAAAAAAAATCAGTTCACATGTTGACATTACATTTCACTTTCCGCTGACTTGTTTCACAAAAATCACATCTATTTCAATTACAAATTTTATAATAAGATATTTCACTCTTTTGAAATAAAGTGTTACACATTACCGAATAATCTGTTTCACATGTTGACATTACAGTTCATTTTTCACTCACTAGTTTCACAAAAGTACATCTATTTCAATTGCACGTTTTTGTAAAAATATATTTCACTCTTTTGAAATAAACTGTTACACATTTAAAAAAATCAATTTCACATGTTCATATTACATTTCACTTTCCACCGACTTGTTCAAAAAATAATCAAAAATGACATTTCGGAAAAAACATATTTCACTTTTTTCAAACTTGTCAAAATGCATCCAAGATTGATCTTGTTCTAAAGGTCTTTGCGCCAGAACTTCAAATATATAAAAAGTTTCAAAAACAACTTTATAATTTAGAAAATATGAATGATTTAAATTTTCTATGATTAAAGAAAGTCTGTGGATTTGTTTGGGAGAGAGCGAAGTGATGTGGCATGCATACAACAGTGATAAAAATAGTACCATGGGACCCATCAAACTGACAGACTAAAAGAATATACAGAAACCGGGCCAGACTATACATCGAGTATACAACGAGGTGGTCCAGGGAAAGCACGAATCGCGGAGCGAGCATGCGGCCCAAGATCTAACGGTATTCACCGTTAAAACCTCTCCCAATGCATTGATGCTAAAGTGGGGTGTTAAGTGCATTAAGATGCTTAGCAACTAATGCCCTTAATGCATCGGTGCTTAGCTTTTATAGCTAAGCCTCTTTTATTTAATTGTTTAATAATAAAACTCCTTCATGTATTGGTTGATATTCTTTTTGCCTAGGTCCACGTGCTTAGCATTGGTTCTTATTAGGGTCATTATAATGCTCTCTCTTCTTTTTAATTGCTTTGCCACATTATATTTTTGTCTATATGACACCCTTAGCACCTGTACACCGTGGAGCATTGGGAAAGGCCTAAGAGCATCTCCAGCCGTTGGCCCCCCAGAGGGCGCCTAAAATCGCCGCCTGGGGGCTAGCCGGCGCAAAAAAAGGGCCTGTGGGCGAGTTGGTCCCCAGTCGCCGGCCCCAGGGCCGCCCTCAGACGCCTCTAATTTTTTCAAAAAAAAAGGTTTGGCGAAGTTCAGTTAAACATGACTAAATTTCGGCAAAGTTTGGCATATATTAGACATGTTCGCGACGCGGTACATAGCAAATATAAACTAAAAAAAGAAATCGCTGAACGCTGAGTAGTCGCCGCCATCCTCGCCGCCGTCGTCGTCGTCGGCCTTCTCCTCCTTGATGCGGTGGTCCCTGCTGGACCCCTGCCCGGCGACGCCATGGCGGACTGGTGGCGGCGGCGGTGGCGCGTCATCGTCGTCGTCGCTGTCTTCGAGGACGGCGACTCCTCCTTCGTCACGACCCCGACGGCGCTGCTCAAAGCGCCGCAGGGGCGGCGCACTAGCGCTCCCTCTCCATCCTCAGGAAGTCCTCGTGCGCCCATTTCAGGGCCGCATCGTCGTCGAGCTCCCCGCCGCCGTGCTTCGTCTTCACGGCGGGGAGCCCCGGCTCCGTTTTCACCGGCGCGAGTTCCGGCTCCGTCTTTGACATGACGACACGCGGAGGATCCGACGAGGAGGCGCGCCGGCACTACAAGAAATATGTCAACTAGTGACCTTCCGTCAGTGACCCTGGAAGAATTGATCATAGATCTATGACCATTTGAGACCAATTGGTCAAAAACTGTTCGGGGGCTCCAAACCCTAAATCATTGCGACCATTTTGGTCAAAAAGGTCGTAATTTCCTTACACGAAATGATCATAAAGCAGACAGCGCTAGTCCGCTGCCTTATTTCTAGTTGTTAACGACCAATATAGATGGTCATAACCTTGTAAATTGTGGTGGGTTGCTATGACAAGGTGCCACCTCATCAGTTTTTCCTATGTGTCATGTCCATGTGGCAGTTTTTGCCCTAGGTTGTGAAGCAACCTATATTTATTTTATTCCAAAAATTCCTAAAAAAATCTCATAAATTGTTTGGATCATATCTTCATCAAATATGTCAAAAACCTTCCTTTCCTACTTCAAAAATATTTCAACAATATTCATTTTCCTATTCTGTTCAGAGCAGCACTTTGTGAAGGAAGTACCACTTTGGCATGTCCAAATACTATCCATTTTCTACAGTGCTTTCCTATGCCCAAATAACCATCCTCCACCAAATGCCAGTTTAATCCATTCATTATTTTGAACCCAGCTTTAACATTCGTATTTATGTCCAGTGTGGTACTTTGCAAAGCAAGTACCACCTAAGCTCCTTCTTTTGAGCTGAAATTTTTTGAAGACAGTCTTCTTAGTAACTGATCATCCTCAGCCAAAACTCACGCCCATTTGCCATGTACATTTCCCATACCGCTAATCAAACACTTGGCTGCTAATTCATGTTTGAGCATCGATCGGTCTCCTCGTGAGAATATTATGTTGTAATTTTCTTCCTAGCACCTACCTGGGGAGTGCCCAACTAACTAGACACTAGAAGAACGCCCGTGCGTTGCAACGGGGCCACATTAACTCTAAGAGTTCAATATTACGACATTGGCGACCTATTTAACCATCAAATCCTCACACACACAGACACACACTCTCCCTCCCTCTTCCTCACTCTCTATCCTCCTCTCCCTCTCTCTCTAACACACACACACATATTCATCTTATTGGGTACGGGACCATAATCCATCTATTTCACACATACACGCTAGTGCATAACAATATGGATTATGTGTATTATATTTGCCACCAGAACTGAGGAAATTAATTTCATGTAAATCGACCAGCCACGGCTCCAAGAATACGCGGACGAGGTGGCTCGGGTCGATGTCGGCGCCGTCTAGCGCGGGCCACGGGCCCGCTTCCAAGTGCACGTGCAATGCACGTCTTCACAAATATTATAACCAGATGTGAGAAATCACATGCATAGAAAAGACATTCTGATAGCAATCCAAATACCATACTCAATTGAATACCTAACCTGGACAATACTCTTATTTCTATGCGCCAGAAAAAATGGAATAGCAAAGCTAAGTATGCCTACATACGCTCAGATTATATATAAGAATCTTGGGTGAACAATTGCAACAAAGCACTAAGCAGCGATAAATTTAAATAAAAGATCCATTAACTATGCAGGCAGCAGGCTTGTTACAACATAGAGAGATAGGAAAATGTCACCTCCAGTAATGTAGCGCAAAGGAGTGGAACGAAGCATGAATGAGCGGTTGTCTGTTCTTCTCCATGTACATGGCTCAGCAGTAGAGGCCAAGTATATAAGTACTTGACTGAACTCCACTCTTCGTGTACGGAGAGCCATGTCACCTTCTCACCACTGCAGCATGGGAGGACGGCTGGTTCACGTGACCCTCCACCTGGGGGATCCATGGTGGCTGACCGTCGAGCTCGAGGTAGAGAAGTTGAGGGCAGCAGTGGCGAGATCCATGCCGGCCAACCGGGCGAAGAGGAGGTCGTCGGGGAGGGACACATCAGCAAGATCTGGTCACCACATGACCTGAAGAGCAACAGTGATCTCCACAAGTTGTAGGCCGACGGCGTGCTCCATCCCCTGTGATGGGGTGACCATGGTGGTGGCCACAACTCCTCATGCTCGCCTCGATCTCGGTGACACACCCTGAGTGTAGGAGGCAGCAACGACCTCGACGAAATCATGGCCTCCATCTCGGAATGCATGAAGGACCTCGTCCCCGTCGCTACTCCTCCCGCCGTAGCCGCACGCGGCAGTGGACTGTGGGTAGGAGGGCAGGCGGCGTCGCCTCGGCTGACGGCAGGGAGCAGCGTTGATTTCGGGTAGGTGGCATCGCGAGGACGGCCGCGGCCGTGGGGAAGCACCCCGATCATGCTGCCAGGACAATCCTTCTCCTCCGATCCCCTATCCCCGAAGATTGCGCCGCCGCCCCGGTCGTGTTGTTTCCATATGGCATTTTTTCCTATACCTAAACAAACGCGGGCGAGCGGATGGCAGAGTTTTGGTCCGCCCTCTAAAATTGCTAAACGCACTTTTAGTGAGGATTATTGTTAATAAATGAATTCAATCATGTCGCTCTAAATAAATGGATTCAATCATGTGACTCCAATTACTTCGGATTGTTATGTGCACACTAAGCGGGTTGCAGTTAGGAAAGAAAATGTTTTCTAATTAAAGTGATTGAGTGATTTAAGGTAAGGTTAATTAATTTAGATTTGATTTTTAGTGATTGTTAGTAAAGTATAATGCGTTTTTAAAATCTTTTATTTGTTTCCTTAAAATCTATTATTTGTTTCCTAAAGAAATTTGCAATAATGGAAGGTATCGGTTGATTTGGATAAGTTAGTAAATTTAGATCCGTGATTGCGTGCACATTTGCAAAGTGCTGATTTGCAAGGAAAGAGCTGAGAGGTAAATAAACCGGTGAATAAGAAACCAACATCGAAAAAAATCTACGATGGTTAACCTACGAAAAAAAACCGGACGAAAGTGGTGGGACGAAAAAAAACCTGGAAGAGAGACTACCAACTGCTCCATTAGGAGTAGAGATTCCTAGGCCGCCCAGAACACATGGCACTGCCACGGTCACACGGTGACCACGTGGCGGGCATGCGAGTTTACGCGCTCTAGAGTTGGGGCCCTCGGCCACCGCCCAAACCTCGACGTATCGCCACCAAACCATGTATTTATGATTAAATAGGTACTTATGTAACTAGAAATGATTTTTTGAAAAAATAAATAGCAAACTATGAGGTAGCTGTAGTTCAAATTTGACCCGCTTCCAACTGAATCGGCGGAAATTTGTCTTTTTGACGAGAGGTGGATCAAAACTTTTTACACCCAACCATTTTGTCAATTGTGCATTAAATATGTCCTAGTATTTTAGAAAATTGATTTGGTCCAATTTTGCAACAATTATTTGGGAGGTCCTTCACAAAAAAACCTCCTTTGGGGCACTCGAAAAACGGAAAATGGTTTTTTCGTCCAAAGAAAATGAAAACTTCCTTAGGCAATATTGTTTGCCATTCCAATATGCACCCTTGTGCATAATATGAGATTATTTGAACAAACTATGTCATGAATGTGGCCATAAGATTGATCATTTGGCTTGAAAGCCATTGATCTCCACACGTGATAGCTCGTTTCTGAAAACATTTTTTTTAAATAATTGCCGTATTAAAATTTTGTTATTTTTCCTGGGAACCTAGCCACATATAATTACACAATGCGAAGGTTTCCCAATTTTTTGTTTTTTTGAATTTTTTATGCCCGTTTCAAAATGCGGTCAAAACGGCGGGAATGACCATTCCTAGCTAGTGGTTGAATCTTGCAAAACTTTTGATGTTTCTCTGATTAAATAGGTACTTATGTAACTAGAAATGATTTTTGGAAAAAATAAATAGCAAACTATGAGGTAGCTGCAGTTCAAATTTGACCCGCTTCCATCTGAATCGGCGGAAATTTGTCTTTTTGACGAGCGATGGATCAAAACTTTTTACACCCAACCATTTTGTCAATTGTGCATTAAATATGTCCTAGTATTTTAGAAAATTGATTTGGTCCAATTTTGCAACAATTATTTGGGAGGTCCTTCACAAAAAAAACCTCTTTTTGGGCACTCGAAAAATGGAAAATGGTTTTTTCATCCAAAGAAAATGAAAACTTCCTTAGGCAACATTGTTTGCCATTCCAATATGAACCCTTGTGCATAATATGATATCATTTGAACAAACTATGCCATGAATGTGGCCATAAGATTGATCATTTGGCTTGAAAGCCATTGATCTCCACACGTGATAGCTCGTTTTTGAAAACATTTTTAAAATAATTGTCATATTAAAAGTTTGTTATTTTTCCTGGGAACCTGGCCACATATAATGACACAATGCGAAGGTTTTCCAATTTTTTGATTTTTTTGAATTTTTTATGCCCGTTTCAAAATGCGGTCAAAATGGCGGGAATGACCATTCCTAGCTAGTGGTTGAATCTTGCAAAACTTTTGATGTTTCTCTGATTAAATAGATACTTATGTACCTAGAAATGATCTTTGGAAAAAATAAAGAGCAAACTATGAGGCAGCTCCAGTTCAAATTTGACCCGCTTTCTGCTGAATCGGCAGAAATTTGTCTTTTTCACCAGAGGTGGATCAAATTTTTTGACACCCAACCATTTGGTCAATTGTGCATTGAATATGGCCTAGTATTTTAGAAAATTGATTTCGTCCAATTTTGCAACAAATATATGGTAGGTCCTTCACAAAAAAACTCATTTTGGGCACTCGGAAAATGGAAAATGAATTTTCCGTGCAAAGAAAATGAAAACTCCCTTAGGCAACATTGTTTGGAATTCCAAGATGCACCCTTGTGCACAATATGAGATCATTTGAACAAACTATGCCATGAATGTGGCCATAAGATTGATCATTTGGCTTGAAAACCCCGAATCTTCATGCGTGATAGCTCATTTTTTAGAACATTTTTTTAAATAATTGCCATATTACATGTTTATTATTTTTCCTGGAAACTTGGTCACATATGATGACACAATGCGAAGGTTTTCAAATTTTTTGATTTTTTTGAATTTTTTATGCCCGTTTCAAAATGCGGTCAAAACGGCGGGCTTGACCGTTCCTAGCTAGTGGTTGAATCTTGGAAATTTTTTGATGTTTCTCTGATTAAATAGATACTTATGTACCTAGAAATGATTTTTGGGGAAAATAAATAGCAAATATGAGGCAACTACAGTTCAAATTTGACCCGCTTCCTGCTGAATCGGCGGAAATTTATCTTTTTCACCAGAGATGGATCAAAGCTTTTGACACCCAACCATTTTGTCAATTGTACATTAAATATGGCCTAGTATTTTATAAAATTGATTTGGTACAATTTTTCCACAAATATATAATAGGTATTTTACAAAAAAACTCATTTTGGACGCTTGAAAAATGAAAAATGATTTAAAAAAACTCATTTCTCCTAACTCTTTTAAAAGATATTTGTCTTATTTCGATTTGTCATTATTCCTGAAAACTAAGGTCAAATTTGATGATACATGAGAAGGTATTCTATTTTTATTTTTATTTTTCATGTCATAAAATAGCCAATATGATTTAGCACCTTATTATTATGACCAATTTAGATGGTCAAAATGTGATACTTGTATACTGCGTTCTGATTGGTTTAGGAGCATCTCACGCAGATCGTGCCTAATCACCGTTGGATGCTCTTGGATCCAACGGCCCGCCTGTCTCACCCATGTCGCCCAACCCACAACACGCACTCCTCACACGCACCCAACCACCGCCCCTCTCTCTCGCGAGAAAATTACATCTACAATAACTGAACTTGACTCTAGGGTTCACTTTGGTCACTGTATTCACGAAATCGCAAGTTACGGTCACCGGGCTCGCTGAACCGGGTCACTATACGTAACCCATACCGTTTCGGCTCGTATCGGCCCGATTTGACCAGAAACCCGCTTTGACTCGCCAGCTGGACATGACACGTCGAGGGTTTCTTCATCCTCTCCCCTCCCCTGTCGATTCCCCTCTCGTTCCCCTCATCTGACTGCTAAATCCCTAGTGCAATCTCTCATCCCCTCCACTGTCGCTTGGATCCAACAGTTGCATCCTCTGCTCCCATGTCCGGCGCGGGTAACTCATCGGGGGCCGGTGCGGGTTGGCTTCCTTTGATCCAATGCCCTGATTGCAAGATTCGCCAGATTAGGCGGTTTGAGTCGACCACTAAAAAGCATCCTGGATGGATCTTGTACAAGTGTATGAATCATAAGGTTAGCACAAGAACATTGACTGGATGTTGTTCTTCTTAATTTGATTTTAAGATTTGTTCTTGATTTGATTTTGAGATTTGTTCTTGATTTTGTCAAATAGGCAGGGAAGAAACCTTGCAACTTTTGGCACTGGGAAGCTAGTTACATTGATTATTTGAAGGTAAATGGACATCTTAGAGGTGAATCTGTGGATAGTAAAGTAGTAGAGATGAAGAAAAAGAAGAACACGACAGAAGTGGATCCTGAAGATATGATGAAGATGCTGCTGCTGCTAAAATCACTTCCAGGAGATGTTACAGACTTGGTTGTTATAATGAAGATAGTAGTTGTACTGCTATTTGCAATTCTCTTTGTGTTAGTGTTAGTTCTAGTTAGGATGTGATTGCTGTCAATGTTGGCAATTGCTAAGTAAGAAGGAGACTTTTGTGTTGTTTGATGTCAGTGTTAATAGAAACCTTTGTGTGGAGACAACTTTGCTGTTGGAAATTGGAGAAGTGGAAAATGTTTCTTCCTTTACTGAACATGCATTTAATAACATGTTGAACACTGACAAGAAGGAATAAGACTGAAATTTAAAAATTTGCAGTTGATAACACAGAACAGTACTGAACTGAACATGCATTTTACTGTTGAACAAATGAAGAACATGAATTTGATAACACCATTTCTTTAGCATAACAGAAACTGGTCATTCATAGCTCCTTGATAACACACATAAGTATTTGAAAAGCATACGGTACTGAAGAGAAAATTACATCTACAGTAACTAAACTTGTCTTAACATCTAGAAATTGCAAAATACTTCATCCATTACATTAAATGGTCATTCAGGACCTGAATTCATCAAACATGTTAACTTTCTTGTGCTTATTTGCTGCAACAGCTGCTTTCTTTTGCAGTGCAATAATTTTCTTTGCTTCCGCTGCTGCTTTCTTCTCTTCTGCAGCCCTCTTCTTTGCCTCCATTAGTTCTTGTTTTTTAGCTGCTGCTGCAAGCTTCTTGGCCTCAAGTTCTTGCTCTCTCTTTTTTCTTGCCTCTGCTTTCAAAGCTTCTTTTTCTTGAGCTTTTTTGGCCTTTTCAGCTTGTTTCTTGGCAAGGGATTCACCTGCTTTTTGAAAAGCAGCAGCTTCCCTTTGTGCTAGGATTTCAGCACACCTCTTTTCATGCAATATTTCATTGGCTTGCTGCTTGGCCTCCCTCATCACTTCAACTCTAGATGCAAGATTTCCTAATCTTGTTGCAGTGCTGCTACCTATAGATGGCATTGCAGCTCTAGCTTCTTTGAGGAAAGAGCTTTCAGGCAATGGTGTTGGCACCTTTCTTTTCCTTGGTTTAGGAGCCTGTAAAAGTAGTGAAACATGAGATGTATTTCACATCAAGATCATATTTTTAACAAGGTTCAATGGATATACCTCATTTCTCATGATTTCCATCATTGAATGTGGATGAAGAGCTCCAATTGGAGGCATGTCATGTTCCTGTGTGACAACAGGCTCCTCACTTGCCTGTGTCATTGATGGTCCAGGTGCTTGTTCTTGTGTTGTAGCCTACACATTTGCAACAAGGTTAAATGAATGTATCGAGCACTAAAATATTTGCCAGAAGCTAGAATGGATGCATCGAGCACTGAAATATTAGCCACAAGCTAAAATGGATATATCGAGCACTGAAATATTTGCAAATGTTACCTGTGACAGAGTAGGTTCTTGTTCTTCTTCTTCAAATGTGGCTCTTGGCCTCTTCCTCATTTGCTTCTGCATAGGTTTTGCTGCAGGTAGGCCTTGCTTGAAGGCAGAGCACCCTTTCTTATTATGTCCAGGATTGTTGCAATGGCTGCAATGAATAATTGTGCCATGTCTTGTAATCTTTTTCCCTCCTTTCTTTGCTATTACCTCCTCTGGTTGCATTCTCCTATTCTTGGCCTTTCTCCCTAGTTTCTTCTCATACAAAGGAGGCTTAATTACACAACCACCCATTTTCTACCACTCCCTCCTGTCTTTGCAAGGCATAATAATGTAAGCATATGCTTTGGAGAAATTGCAAAGATCATAACACTTGTGCACCATTTCCTCAGGATCAATTAGTTCATCTCTATAGCAAGCTATCGAGTGGGGGCAGGGAATGCCAGTTAATTGCCACCTTCTGCATGTGCATGCCTTGAACTGCAACTCCACAATGTACTCCCTACCATGTGAAGAAACTTGGAAGATTCCCTCTCCAGCATTAGTAGGGTAACAACTATTAGACCATTCTATGTGCTTTAGAAGCCTTTTCTTGATCTTTGGGCAGATTCGACCATTAAATTTCTTAGCCTCTTGCTGCTTATTATAATGTCTGCTTGAAAGTTGTGACTTGATTCTATCAATCATGCTGATGATTGGCAAGTCTCTAGCCTCCAAAATATATCTACAAGTATTTGAAGAGATAACACATACTTAATTCATTATGAAGAGAGAACACATAGCAATTACATGAACAATTGAAGAACACATAGCAAGTACATGGACACATAAATGTACCACTTACTTATTGAAAACCTCACAATTGTTGTTTAGTAAAATATCACATTTTGGCAAATCGGTCTGGAATGCCCTAACCCAAGTGTTAGGCCTCTTCTCTGCAAGCCAAGCATGAGCCTCACTATCAAGAAGTCTCATCTCTTCCATATATTCTTCATACTGATCAGTTGTGGTGCACCTAGCTATCTTCCAGAGCTGGTTTTTCAGAACATCTCCTCTATATTTCTCTCTGAAATTCTGCCAAAGGTGCCTGACACAGAATCTGTGTTCTGAGTCATGAAAATGCTCTACAACATTTGTTAGGCCCTGCAAGTTTTGTAAGTTAGTCAGTAAGTAAGTGAATATCAGACATGACAGTATGTATGTAAGTAACTATGTACATATCTTTACCTTTTGCTTATCAGACATGACAGTCCATGCTGAGGTGTTCTGAATCCCAAGATCGTGTTTCAGTGTTCTCATAAACCAGCTCCAAGTGTTAGTATCTTCAACATCTACAATGCAGTGTGCCACAGGATAGATACAATCATTAGGATCCATGCCAACTGCAGACAGAAGCACACCTCCATACTTAGTTTTCAAATGACATCCATCAAAACAAATTATGGGCCTACACCCTGCAAGGAATCCTCTTTTACATGCATCAAAACTGAAGTAACATCTGTTGAACCTTGATTCATTGTCCAATTGAATGAAAAATGTGCTGCCAGGGTTGGATCTTCTAACTTCATTTGCATAATCCCAAAGCATGTTGTACTGTGCCTCCTCATCTCCATGGATTATCTTCAATGCATATCTCCTTGCTCTGCTTAGTTTACTACAAGAAGCTGCCATATTCTAGTCCTTTTGAACTAACCTCCCAAAATTTCTCAAATTCATTCCTTGATCTACCCTGAAGTGCTCCAAGTACTTTTCTGCAAGATATCTAGAAGTAAATGCCTTTACTTTCCACTTCTTAGAACATTTGTGTTCATCATTATAACTCTTGATGACCATGCAGTTTGTTCTGCTATCATAACTACACCAAATGTTCTAGGGGCAGTGGGACTGACATTTTGCTGAAATTATTTTCCTGTCATTTACTGGCAATTTGATGTCAAATCTATTTTTGCAAGCATATTCTCTCACTGCTTTTCTAAACAATTCTGGTGACTGGAAAACTTGTCCAATTTTGAATTGTGGATTATGCAAATCTTCCTTCCTAAAGCTTTTAAATTTGTACTTTGCACCTGCTTCATCATCAGAATCTAGGAGCTCAAGGTCTTCTTCATCTGATCCTTGTACAGGGTCTGACTTTGCTCTAATATGAACATCAGTAGGCTCCTCCACTGTCTCCTCTTTAAGATCATCATCTAAATCAATGACATTATAATCACTATCTACAATCTCATCAGCATGGTCTGATCCTTGTTCACTCCCATTTACTTCAGCATCAGAAACTGACCCTTCACTGTCATATGCAACAGAGCCATCCTCTTCACCCTGCTCCACATCTTCCTCCTCATTTGCAACTGCTTCTTCTGCTGCTTGCTCTGCAACTGCTTCTTCTGCTACTTGCCCTGCAACTGCTTCTTCTGCAGAATTTGTTCCTTCTGGTTCTTGCTCTGCAAGTGCTTCTTCTGCAGCTTGTTCTGCAGCTTCTTCTTCTGCTAGGTCTGCATCATCTGCAATGGTGACATGAGTGACAAACGTACACTGCATTTTTTCCACTGCTTCCTCCTTAATTTTCCTATCCAATAAATCCTGCTGAATCTTCTTCTTATGCTTCTCTAGTGCTTCCTCCTTAATGATCTAAATTGGTTTGATAGGACTAACAACAGTAGGCAGGTCTGCTACAGGAAACTCTATCACATCATCCCAGTCAAACTGCCTGAAACTCTCATCATGATCAAGATACATTTGCAAAAACTTATGCCCAAATGTTACATGTGCCCTCATGTTAAGACAATTGTCATTGCAAGTTATCTTCACAAGACCACCTTCAGTCATTGGCTTACCAGGCATGCAGTAATACATTTGCAATCTCCCCTTCACTTCATAGCCCAATTCTTCTACCAGATCTTCTAACTTCTCGACAGTAAGTGTATCCCCCTCCACATAATCATACCACATGTTTTCTCCATTGACATATGCACGATTTTTACCAACTCCAAGGAAATAACCACCAAAATTGATGCAAAGACTGAAGTTTGATAAGTAGTCAATTTCATCTGCAGATTTACATAAAACCCTAGATTAACTGCCTAAAATCCATAGCAGAACGGAAACCCTAGCAGTAACATCAAAATCTGAAGGCAAATAAGAGCGTGCAACCACCTAATCGACCTCAAATCGATTAGATTCAGAGAGAAAAGGGGGGTTTTACAGAGGTTCAGGGAGAAAACAGGGGTTTACCATACACAGGTGGTGGGTCTCCTTCTGCTCGGCGACGAGGCGCCATGGTTCAAGTCGTCGATGAACCCTCTGGCCGCCGTCGCTCCGTCGATGGATGCCTCCGCCAGCGGCGACGAAACCCTAGCCGATCAGCACCGCGATCGCTTCCCCTTTCCTTTCTCTTCTCCTCTGCCTCGGAGGCGTCGATGAAAAGGTGAAGCGTCTCGACTGAACAGGGGGGGGGGAATGCAAAATAGCTCGGTCGCTGCTCGCTTCTTTAAGTTTTGTCGACGTGTCATGTCCAGCTGGCGAGTCAAAGCGGGTTTCTGGTCAAATCGGGCCGATACGAGCCGAAACGGTATGGGTTACCGTATAGTGACCCGGTTCAGCGAGCCCGGTGACCGTAACTTGCGATTTCGTGAATACAGTGACCAAAGTGGACCCTAGAGTCAAGTTCAGTTACTGTAGATGTAATTTTCTCCTCTCTCGCGTGCGTGAACCCCACCCAACCCCTCGTGCCCTCCTCTCTCTCTCTCTCGAACCCTAGCGCCCCACTCCTCCCTGGCCGCCGCCACCTCCGGCGCCCTCTGTCCGGCGAGATCCACGACTCCTCCTCCTCTCTGGATCGATCCCCTCCAACCCACGACTCCACGACTCCTCCTCCTCCTCTCTGGATCGATCCGCAACCGCTTCCAACCCAGCAGCCGCCACCGCAGACCTCCCCCAATCCCGGCCTCCTCCACGCCGATTCGAGCAACACTCCCCACTTCCAGACCAAACCCTAGCCTGAGACCCCTTCCTCCTCGATGGCCAACCCCTCCATGGTGGCCGGCAGCGAGGTGTCGTTGGCGGAGGGGGTCCGTGCCGTTGGGGGCCAGATCCGCAACCGCTTCCGCGTGGCGCCCGTCGACCGCGTGGCTGCGGCCCTAGCGATGCCATGGTAGCATCTGCCCTGGCGGCATTGGCCAACGAGAAACTGCAAGATCCTCGACGCTGTGGGCACCACCACAGCGGCGCTAAGCACCACCGATGCCGATGGGGTCCAACGAGGCGGACAAGCCGCTACGGCGGATCGACGCGTCGTTCGAGCAGCTCGCGGCCATCGCCAAGCAGCAGCAGGAGCCCGTGATGGCGGCGGGGGACTTCTCACGCGCCTGCTCCAACGTCTCCGTCCTCTTCTGCTGCCTCGGCATCGCCTTCAAGTTTGTGGAGATGGACTACGTAGCCAAGGCAAGCGGCCGCTCCTTCGCCCCCTCTCCTCCCCCGCTACCTGCTCTGCTGTTCGGTATGCTACTTCGTTGTGCTTGTACTGTATGTGGTAAAATTTCTGGTGATTCCTTCCTGGGACATTGGTTTAGTTGTGTGAAGCTGAGAGGTTTGGGATGAAATGACCCCAAAATTCTCAACCGGATCGAGTTGGTGAGTTCTGTTTGAGTTTACTTTTGATTGGTATACGCTGCATAGCTGCGTGCCATCCACGTGGGAAGGTAATTGTGTTGATCCACTTTAGTTTGAGGCTAGGAGGTTTGGGTGAAATGATCTGTCGAATTCTGAACTGGATCAAGCAGCAATAATTGGTTGTTTCATCAGGATCGGACTATCTAATTCTGCTACTGTGTGTCAAAAGTAGAATGGCAATCTCAATTTTCCAGTATGACCTTATAACAGTTTGGAATGATCTGTTTTGATTTATGAACACTTACTAGCCGTAGTAGTCAGTGCTTAGTTCTGTATGGTGGTCGTTGCTTCGTTGAATTGCTTGGCATTGCTGTAGCCCTAGTAGCCAGTGCTACTGTTTCCACAATCAATGCTTACGGCCACTGCACACAGTCTATTTTAATCCTTAGCATCCACTTCATATTCTTCTAGTACTGATATTTTTCTCTGAATTCATAATTTTTCACAGAGAAGCTGCAACCTGCAGAACGCAAGAAAGGGCTGATGTGTGTTGCATCCTCGCCATTTCTGGACATCAAGGTTGGACAGACCTACCAGATGTCCTGCTTCATTCGATTGTTGCTCTGTTGGGCTCCTTCTCTGACCTTCTTTCCTTCGCGGTCTGCAAGTTCTTGTCATCATCCTGTGTGAGCTGCCAACAGCTCATCCATCCCACCAACCCCGATAATTTTTATATATGCTTGCTATGGGTTTCCATTCAAAGTTATAAGGTCGTTAACTGCTATCTTATTCAGTTTTTTTCTTCCCTGTATCTGTCAAGCTTAGTCATGTTTACACACGGCTTCAATAAATGGCATTGTATATGTTTTTCTCAGTAAATGCAAGACATTGTATTCAACACTAATCCCCTAAGTATGCCATGAGCATGTGAATAGCTCAATCCTGTTGTCTTTGTGCTTAGTGCTTACTGCCTAGGTGTTCTCAGTTTACAAAGGGTTTTGGGAGTACTTGCCTGTTGCAAATGCATGGGCCTGTTGTTAGATGCATGAGTCTGACACTCCAGTGATTTCTAACTTAGACACTTGTATTTATGCAACTTTACCAACAATTTTGTTTGCAACGGCATTATGCACATGAGGCAGGACTATACAAGTGAATTGTCATAGTAAGATCCTTCCATGGATTTCATGTGGCTCCTTGAGTTGTAAGATGCAGCTCCAACATTGAATATATTTTGAATGTTTCCAAAGATACTCTCTGTTACGTTTACTTCAATATATACATGCATGTTACTGATAGAAGCTGGCTGCAGGAATCAGTACACATATATACTGGAATATTAGTTTTTTAATGGGGGGAATATAGTGTATTAGATGATGTAAATTTGTTTGGGTTCAGACCTATGCTTCCTCCACTGTTTTGTAGAGTTGGCTAATTTTAGATGCTGCATAATAACCTTTAAGGCTGTGGCCAATTTTAGATTCTGTATAATAATCTTTGTACTGCATAATAAAAAATTGCAGTACCGAAGATGAATGGTTGATTAGTTTTAGCTTCAAGCCATTTTAGTATATTCTTTGTACATGTGGCCTGTGGCTATAACTAGTTTGCTATAGTTCATCCGTGATGTCTGGTATCTATGAGATCTGAGGGATGCCGACCATTCGAGCCACGTGACTTATTCAACTTTCAGTCTACAATCTTGCTAATTTAAAGTCAGTGGGGGGCTTTCCCCCACTGTCCATAGTTCCTAAAAAAACTTATTCATCTTTGGCCATCCTCATTTGCTATGCTAGGTATAGTGTAAACTCTCTTCCGAATTTGATTTGTACCAGTTTGACTTTCCTAAGTTTCTTTTCTTGTTAGCAGAGCTTACACTATCTTTCTATAGGCGCCGCCGGATTCGAGGGTGGAGCCTGAGCCTCCACTGGAGCATGGATCAGCCGTGCAGGAGGTGGAGCTCCGCATGGATCACGACTTGGTCGTCATGGGGGCCTGGACCGTCAAGCTCGCGGGCGAGATGGACGGCCTCGGCAATAGAGACGCGCGTGAGATCCTGGGGTTGACCAATCCATGGGGCACCAGATCTTCTCTCGGGGTCGCCTGCTGTAGTCATACTGTCGCTGGATCTCCTCCCCCTCTCTCTCTATGTTTTTCTGCCAATAGCTAGTAGCATACGTTGGAGCTGGCTGTACCTGTAACTTAATCTGCATTTATTTAACTAGATCAAGTACAAGTACATTAGTTCGTAATCTGTTATTAATACATCTCCTAGTCATAAATTTCCTGAAGTAGTGCATGTATATATTTAGGTGCTGGTTAATTAGAAAATGGATGTGATTTCTAACTTGATTGTTGTAGGCTACAAGATATATCTCTGTTGGTTCATCTTGCTGTAGAATATGCCCCTGTTCATTCATTTATGTGTATTGCTATTTACCTCTGGTGACATGTGTGAAGCACTCATCTATATGTTTATATTTTGAGCAGCTGGGTACAACTACAGTTGCAGAATCATCTAGCCAAATTTTGGGAGGATGGCATAAAAGATTAGATAACCCATGCTTTTGAAATCATGGTAAGCTTTACAAGCTTATAAGGTCACTACTAGGAAAAGGCCTACTAGTGGCGCACCAGTTTTGCCTACTAATGGCGCACTACTGGTGCGCCACTAGTATCACGCCACTAGTATTATATACTAATGGCGCACCACGCCGTGTGCCATTAGTATAGACCAACATGCGCCATTAGTATGCCTTCTAGGGGGCCATATTTACCCATGAGCTTTGGCATACTAATGGCACACTGTGGGGTGATGCGCCATTAGTATGAATATTAGGGTTTTTTTACTTTTCTGATTTTTGCACATGTTACAAAATATATTATTGGATAGAATATAGACAGCACCACACAGCAAGAACAGATTCATCGAATACAATAGAAGATTAGTCTCCGAATACAATTCATCATATTAGTCTCCAAATTCAAAAGACCAAACAAAGATAGAACATTAGAAGTCACGAGACCGCGAGTAGCGAGTTTGTCGGAAGTAATACTAATCCTAACAAGTCCTACTAATCATCATCATACAACTTCTACTCCTTATTAATAACAAGTCATACGATCATCATTTTGATAGTCATCGAACCAACCCTACTTAATTGTTCTTAGCACATGATCATCAGTATTAGGCATGACCTAAATACCCTATTTAAGGTAAAACAGCATAAAACAATATAGACCCTGACTCTCCATTATGAAGAATGGAGATCATCATGTCTCCAATTCTTGCACTTCGCTTCCTTTTGCTTCCAAGAACCTCCTTACGACTGTCCATACATTTTTTCCATCCTTTGATTTTCATGTCTCCACTTCTTTTAGAAATCTCGTATGGACAGTTGAGATTCGTAGGATGACCTGGCTGTATGTTCAAAACATTAAGACTACCTTTCTGATACATCAAATGAGGCACACAATTCTCTGGGATTATCTGTTGAAAAACATAGTAATAACTTCATAGTTAGCAATGATGCACTAGTTTTAGAAGTATGCAAAAGATGCACGGATGTCGTAATAGTAAAAAATCTTACCAGGGTATCTCCATGGTAGTTATCATAGTTGAACACATGCACTAGTGGCACGTATTGACCATAATGTTGAGGAGTTTGATTGTAGATATTGTAATTCTCAATGTCAGTACAAAATCCGACCAGATGATTTTTCTCCTTGTAAGTTGTTAATTCAGAGCCATCGGTGTAGTGGGTTTTGTCTACCATCTTCCGCACATTCTTTGAACAATAAAAATAAGCTGTCAATGGAAATAAGCTGTCAACTATTTTGAAATAAACAATATATATTAGTTAATAATTAACTATGTTTGAGAAACTCACATAGCGGTAGAACTGGAGGCGTATCAACAAGGACCCAAATGTCCATATTGTCTTGGTCGATGTCAGGATCACCAAGATCCATGGTGACAAGCATACCCTCATCAAAACCATACATCTTGCAAAATGATTTCCAATTTTTGCAACCAAAATGGGTTACGCTCTCAGAATTATACAGATTTACTTCAAAATCCACATCGTGATGAGTCCTTAGGTGAATTTTCTTTGTTTCAGAAATTTCATGGTCTTCAAAATCCATCCTCTCCAAGACATAGCGTCTTGCATGGCATGGGATAAGCTATACTCGAATTGTAAAAGATGAAAATTACACGTTGAAATATTTAAAGTCATGCTTAATTATGAAAATAACACTTGTCATCGTTGTGTACCGTTTCAACTTCAAAGGTCTCCTCGAGTTTAATGCTGAAGCGCCGATCATCGTCCAGGTGAGGCATGTCACACAGACCTCGATCGTCGTGGCACCAGGCGCACTCCCCCTGGATACTTTCGTCGTCCGATGATGACATATCCTATATTCATAATTCAAAACTACATCATCTCTTGCGTTGCGTTAGGTGAATATTGTTAGTCATGCACACTTGTGCATTTTCAGCCAGGCCCAGTGGAGTTGGCCTAAAAACATTTCTTTCTTTAGGCCCGCTACATCCATCTCAAGTATTTATGGTCAAGGATTAGAAGGGCCATCCAAATAAAATATGTATAACACAAGAGGCAGTTGATCCTATTTAATTAAGTACTAAGATACCCCGACCCATGCATTAGTAGTAAGTACCCCATATGTCCAATTTTTAGCAAAGTCATGCTAAAATTCACGGAAAATTTCAGCATGACCTTTGCTGAAAATAGGACATATGGAGTACCCGAATTTGCCGGAACGGAAGTTAATCGACATTCCGGCAAACTCAAGGGCCTCTCAGGGTACCTGCAAAATCATCACAACACGATGGTCAGAGACAAAACCCAGCAAACTCAAGGGCCTCTACTTTCATATGGATGAAAAGGCCACAGACCATATGGTCCTCTGCTTTCATATGGACAAAAATCAGCTCAACTTGTGTGAGATTTCATTCCAGATCTAATAGGTCACCCAACAAAAAATCATCAATAGTTTTAGCTAAAAAAATCATGGATTGCTGTTAACTGAAAATTAGTGAAAGAAACTGTTGCTGATCATGGATTACTGTTAATTAAAAATAGAGCAGCTGGCTTGTCTTATCATGTTCACTAAGTCCACAAAAATGAATAGGTTTAGTAAACTTAAACTCTGAGCAAGTGTACTGCTTATTGTTAAGATTCGAGCTTCTTTTCGATAACTATAACACAACAGTTTTTACGATCTGGGCAGGTTTGGTAGCATCACAATTTGTTGACTTTAGCATGCCAATCTGTACTTACAACATAAAATTAATTGCTTGCAAACTTAAAATAGAAGTTAGCTGCCTCTTGGAGAAAGTAAAATGGAGATACAACTTTCTAAGCTCTTGTTAGTCGAGTCCTTCTTTTGCGGGGTCTTGTTAGCCTAGTTAGATAGGTAGGACTAAGCATTTTGATCATAGGATTGTGAAAAGATTGTTTCCGTTGAGAGATGATCTTTACTATGCCACTAGAAATATTATGTCTCCCTGAAATAGTGTGTTAGTTGTTAGGTCTAGCCATGTTGATTATTTTCTGAAGCAGGTTTCATGCCAAAGAATATCCAGCATTTGATAAGGAATCGTCCCCTTACAATTTGGGATATTGCCAGACTGGTATGATTTAGTCATATGCATATGAAGTCTTAATCTAAATTTTCCTTGCATTGTGCGCTTGCATTTTATTTAAAAATTCACTATCTTGATAGAATCTGATGTGTCGTATGACGACTCTATGAATCTGATGCCAGATGGAACTATTTACCAAGACATGATACACGACTATGTTCAGATTGTAAGGACAATATATGAAGGTTTGATTTGTCATTGTACCTGTCACTGACACAAACACTTACTAAAAAAATCAAAACCTAACTGTTCTCTGAATAATCGTTCATGGGCAGGGGAACAATATGTGTGGTGCTAAAATCATTCATGGGCAGGGAATGGGGAGGAAGGGTGGAGAGGGAGGAAGGAGGAAGGAGGAGAGGTACCTGGGCGGGCGCGGCCGGTCGCCGGAGGGGTCGGGGTCGCGGTCGGCGGCGGCGGCGTCGAAGGGATGCAGGGATGCCTCGGTTGGTCGTGGGGAGGCCGGCGGCCGCGGTCGTCGTCCTGCACCCCGTGCCCGGGCTGAGGTAGAGGCGGCGCAGTGCAGGGGCCGACACGGGGAGGCTGTCGGCGACGGGGGCGACGTGGTTGGGGCGGCGACGCAGTGGGTCGGCGGCGAGGACCGAGACGGCAAGGCGGGGCGCGGGGGTTGTCGGAGCGGGTGTGGAGCGAGGGGGGGAAGTGGAGGGAGGGATGAAGGGATCGGGCGAATTATCTAGGGGGAAGATTACTAATGGCGCACCCCCTGGCGGTGCCCCATTAGCTAGGGGAAAAAACTTAGTAATGGCGAGCCATTACTAGTTTTAACTAGTAATGGCGCACTGTCTATATGATGCGCCATTAGTATGTTTGGAAAAATGAAAAAAAAATTGTTACTAGTGGCGCACCATGTATCTGGTGTGCCATTAGTGTCTTCCACACTAATGGCGCACCTGCACATGGTGCGCCACTGCTATATTGTAGTGGCGCACCACATGTCAGGTGCGCCATTAGTATCCATTTTATCTGTAGCCATTTTCCTAATAGTGGGTGTTTTCTATTTTCAAGCGACTTTACATCAAGTTACTGTTTCTTAACAGAAATTCTACACTGGGTAGCTTTTTCTTGTTCTCTCCACTTATTTGAACAACCAAGGATACTTACTTAACTGTATAGCTCTTTATTGTTCTTTTCCTGGTATTCTATTTATGCTCCATTCTGAAATCTATTGTGCACTGCCAAGTCCATGAGGCGAAGTGCTCACTGCTCGACTATTTCTTTACTGAACTGGGAGCAACAAAGGCAAGATATTCGAAACAAGCTGAAGTCCTTTTGATTCTTGATTTCTAGCATACACATGCAACCTGATTGGTGATGTTACTGTAGATATGATGTAGATTCAATGCTTACAATTTTTTGATGTGATGCATGTTACCTTTTGAAATATGAAGATGCATGTAAGCACTGTTGCTAGCAATCTGGCATATCATAACAGTCTTACCCCTTGTTTTGTCACTAGCATACATTACAGTTTTAGATAAAAGGGGGGCATATCATTTGCTCTAAAATGGATTGTTTATTAATTTATTTGGACTTGCACACATTAGGTAAGGAAGAATCGCCAATCTGGGTGTTTAAATGATAGTAAAACCTAGGGCTCTTGCACGGTTCTTGGATTTATTTTTAGCATATATTACCCATATCGAGACTGAACATGTGGCTTTTCTTGTCATCTATAGGAGAGTTATGTGCTGATTTTTTTGAAGAAGCTGGAAGTCCAAGTCAACGACTTGCTTTATATGTTTGTTGTAATGCCGTATTTTCTGGGAATTTGGATGTATTGTTGATCTTGCTGAGAATTTGGTGTATATTTGCTTGCTGAACTTACTGTTCAAATGCTAGGATATATGTACAAATCGTTGGAATATTATTCTATGTTTACTTGAAATGTATTCTTGGATTGAAAGTGGTCAAAAAGAGAATATATTGGTATTGAATTTGGGTTGATTCTATGTCTGTGATGTAAATTGTATTTGAAATAAAGAGGCGTGGCCCAAATTAAAAACTGGCCGAAATGTCTATTGGACCAAATGAAAAATTAGTGGAAATGGCTACAACCCAAAAAGAATGGATCGCAAAGAGGCCAAGGCCCAAAAATTGGATCGCAAAAATGCCAAGGCCCCAAAATTAAATGCACTGTAAAAATCGTGAGGCCCAAATTTGAAATGGATCGCAAAAAGACCGGATTGCTGGGCTAGCCCATGTAGCTAGCAAAAATTAATAGGAAAATAAATATTAAAAAGGCTGAATTAATGGGCTCGGCCCATATAAACACCGAATTGGACCGGGCTGATTTTTGTGCCACATTAGATTGTCACGTCGGATGCCTACGTGGCCTGGGGAGGCTGCTAGTGACCAAAACAAAACAGTAGGCATATTTTGGTCGTAAACGTCTATGACCTTCTCACAGAGAAGGTCGTTAATTTCAGTTTATGACCGCCAGCTTTTGACCATCTATTTTTGGTCACAAAAAGGTCACAAATGGAAAATAATGACCATTCAGTGACCAATAGTCAAGGTCACAAGTTGACATATTTCTTATAGTGCGGCCGCCCTTATTGATGACGAAGCCGGCGCTGCGAGTGCGCCGGCCGAGCGGCGTCTCCGCTGCGAGCTCGGCCTTGACGCCGAGCAGCGCCGGAGAGCCGGAGGAGTGGGAGGAAGAACGCGAGGAGGAGTGCGAGGAGGAGCCGAATCTCCTGGGCATCCATTGCTTGGCACGTCAGCGGTGGGCGGGGGCGGCTGCCGGCGGAGGGTATGCCAGCGGCGGGTTGTTGCCGCCCTCAAGGTGCGCCAGCACGCCCTCGAGCGTGCGGCCGGGGACGCCCCACCACACGCGCGCCCCTCGCTGTTCTTCGTGTCGCCCACCACCGGCGCCCCGTTGGTGGACGTCAGCCTCTGCTCTGACGGCGCTCGAAGTACGTCGCCCACGTCGCGTGGTTGTCGGCGGCGTACTGGGGGAGGGCGAGCTGCTCGTCGATGAGGGAGGCGCGTACGATCTCGACCTCGACGACGAAGTAGGAGGCGCACGCCAAGCAACGGGGGAATGGGCACTCCCCCATTGCTGAGCCTCCACCCCGTCGGCCCGGCGCGCATGTCTGGCGGCGCCGGGATGTTGGCCTCGAACGGGAGCCACGACTCCTGCTCGCGGAGCGAGCGGCGGCCGAAGCCGTTGGCCGTCGCCTCGTCGCCGGGGAAACGTTCAGCCATCGGGGCTGTCGGTGGGGGAGGGAGAGGGAGGGCTCGGCGGCAGCGAACGGGAGAGGGGGAGAACTCGACGGCTAGGGCTGGTGTGGCCAGAGGCGAGGCAGGCCACCGGCTTATATAGCCGTGCCCGTGTGTACGCGTGCGCGGGAGGGAAGGCGTCGCCGCGCCGCCCGTGAGGAATCAATGGCAAGGCTAACCGGCGGCGGCCGCGCGGCAGCCTTGGCATTGATTCTGCGAGAATCGAGGCGATGAGGGCGATGAAGCGCCCGTCTCGCTGACTCAATGGGCCCGCGGCTTTTTCGTGCCAAAACAACTCGCCCCGGCGCCCCCGGGCGCCCCCAGCGCGCCGGGTTCGGCCTGGGTCCGCCGACGCTGATTTCGGCTCAGGCCAGCGAAAATTGGACTCCTAGGGGCGTGACCGGGCAGTTTTTTTGGCGCCGGCGCGAAAAAATTGTCTGGGAGACCTTTCTGGAACGCGGCTGGAGATGCTTTAAGGCGCAAAGTGTCTCTGGTTTAAGATTCGTGAAATGGTCACTCGTCCACACAACGTACAAAATGCTGCCACTGCGCGTTAAGATTCGTGACCATGATCCAACAAATTTGACCTGAAGCCAAATGAAAATCAGTCGGCAGATTTTTAGCAGATCTGTAGATCTAAAACCGGAGACAATACACTATTTCATTATAGCCGAAAATATTAAGAGTCTCTGGTTTTCAATATTTTGCGTTATACAAAAAAAGATAAAATATACAATATGTATGAAAATAATATTCATCATATATTGATTTTTTTAAACGTGTATAAAAGATGTTGATCATGTATTTAAAAAAACATTAAATGTGTATAAATAAATGTTGATCACCGTCGAGCATTTTTAATGTAAATAATATTTTTACACACAACATACATTATTCATATACATCAAAAACATTTTTATGTACATGTTTAACATTTTTTAAGTACATAATTAACATTTTTAAAAATATATGTTTTTGTGACTAATTTTATTTAATTTATGTTGTATATCTTTTGTGTACATCAATACTATTTCTTATACATGTTTAACATTTTGAAAATACATGATCAAATTTTTTTTCATTAAAGAAAGACAGAGAAAACCAACGAAAACTAAAAAAGAAATAAAAAATTCAAAAGAAAAACCAAACGAAGCCACCTAAAAAAGAATGGAAAATAGCAAAAACCGAGAAAGAAACAAATGAAAATAAGATACAAAAAGAAACCCGAAGAAGAAGAAGAGCAGAGAAAGAAAAGAAAAAAAACTAAAGAAAGATGAAGAAACCCGCTGAAGAAACAAGAAAAACCAAAATATAACAAAGATAGAAAGAAAAACCAAAGAAAATCAATTAAGAAACAAAGAAAACTGAAGTACAATTCTCTTACATAGATCGCCAAAACCTCCCTACTCTACGTATCTAGTGCACTGAGCACCGTATGAGATTTCTCCTTTACTTTCGCACACTGCGCACCCTCCCACGCTTCCTTTACTATCCCATCACAGCCATCCTCCAGCAACCATCTCGCCTCAAAACGCAACAGCCGCTGGCCCCTAGCTGCTCTCCAGACTCTCGGGCTACCATCCCTCATCAACACCACGGGACGGTGATCGGAATGGCGGGGGTCCCCATTCACAATCTTATAAGCTGGAAAACGCTGGCACCACTCCGGAGTCGCCACTACCCGGTCCAAACACTCACGAATATACCCATCAACACGGTAGTTTTTATTCCTCCAAGTAAAAACATCTCCCTCGAATCCGAGGTCATGAAGATTACAAAAGTCTAGAGCATCACGAAAATTTTGCATGTATCTATGAGCACGTGGCACACCACCTTGCTTCTCATGACTAAATAAGACTTCATTAAAGTCCCCCATACAAACCCATGGAAGATTAATCTGGTTTTGAAGCGTACGAAGAAGCCGCCAAGTCTCGACCTTCCTTTTACTGTGTGACTCCCCGTAAATCCCTGTTAAACGCCACTTGAAACCATCTTCTTCCTCCACCACCGCATCTGGAGGAGGTCAGGAGAACTGGAGGAGGTCAGGAAGCTACCACTGTCGGAGAGTCAACTGAGGAGGGAGCAAACTCTCTGTTTCAAATTGGAGAAGTTAGAGGAGCAAGAAGACCTTGTGTGGAGGCAGCGAGCGCATGCTAATTGGCTCGTCAATGGTGACCAGAATACTCGGTACTTTTAGGCGTATGCTTCGGAGAGGAAAAAGAATAATACTATCAAGAAGCTGAAGCGTGAGGATGGGGTGGTGGTGGAAGATGAAGAAGGAATGAAGGCCCATATTACTAACTATTTTTCCTCCTTGTTTACCCCCATGGCAGGTGCAGATGCTCCGGATATTCTATCTCGTATAGCACCAAAGGTGACTGACCAGATGAACGAATTCCTCTCTGCGGAGTTCACACGGGAAGAAGTAAAGATGGCTCTTGACGATTTTGGTGACTTAAAGGCTCCTGGCGGGGATGACTCTCAACAGTGTTCTATAAGCATTATTGGCAGTTGATTGGTGATGATGTGGTGCGCGAGGTGTTACAGGTGTTGCGTGGCGGCAGTATGCCGGAGGGATGGAACGACACTCTTGTAGTGCTAATCCCAAAGGTGCAGAACCCAGAAATGCTAAAGGATCTTCGCCCTATTAGCCTATGCAACATCGTATACAAACTGGTGTCCAAGGTCATCGCCAACAGGCTGAAGTGTATATTGGGTGAAATTATATCACCTAATCAGAGTGTGTTCATGCCGGGTCGTCTTATTTCGGATAACACTATTTTGGCCTACGAAATGACACATTTTCTGAAAAGGAAGAGAACGGGGAAGAAATCTTATGCTGCCTTAAAACTTGACATGAGCAAAGCCTATGACCGGGCAGAGTGGTCGTTCCTTGAGAAAGTTATGTTGCAATTGGGGTTTACCCAAGATTTTGTGGGGCTGATCAGCAAGTGCATTCGGACGGTGAAATATAGATTTAAGGTAAATGGTGCTTGCACGTACCAAGTGATTCCGGGGAGAGGTCTTCGTCAGGGCGATCCAATTTCGCCGTATTTGTTCCTCTTGTGTGCAGAGGGACTTTCGGCATTACTTCAACATGCCGAAGACATGAACCAGATCAAGGGAATTAAACTAGCTCCGGGAGCCCCCTCTGTCAGTCACCTTCTTTTCGCCGATGACTCACTGCTGCTGTTTGAAGCCACACCGAATAGTGTTTAGACGATCAACCACATACTGCGGGTTTATGAGCTGGGGTCCGGCCAAGTGATAAATAGGGATAAATCTGCAGTGTTATTCAGCAAAAACACTCCTCACCGCCTGAAAGCCTAACTCCTGGCTCTGTTAGGCTTGCGCTCTGAATGTTTGCAAGGCAAGTATCTAGGCCTGTCGAGCTATGTTGGGCAGTCCAGGCAAAGGTGCTTTGAGTACCTCCGGGAGAAGATTTGGGATATCCTGAAGGGTTGGAAAATTAAGCTTCTCTCAAAGGCTGGCAAGGAGGTCTTAATCAAAGCTGTTATCCAAGCTGTCCCTACGTACGCCATGTCCTGTTTTGACCTTACAAAAGCTCTGTGTGACAGTATCAGCCAAATGGTGTGCAAATTCTGGTGGGCAAATCAGGAAGAAGAGGACAGACATCATTGGGTGGGTTGGGAAAGAATGACACTGCCAAAGGAACAGGGTGGTTTGGGTTTTCGCGATCTGCACGCGTTCAATATTGCCATGCTAGCACGTCAAGTGTGGCGCCTAATCCAGGTTCCTGAGTCCTTATGTGCACGTGTTCTACAAGCTAAGTATTTCCCCCACGGTGATGTGCTTAAAGCTGAAGCTAGTCCAGGCATGAGTTATGTGTGGCGCAGTCTTCTACAAGGCGTCCAAGTCATCAAGGCTGGTATGATATGGAGGGTGGGTTCGAATGAAAGGATAAACATGTGGGAGGACCCATGGCTTCCCTCAAATGACACCCTCCGGCCACGAACCCTTCAAGGTGCACACTTGTTGACTAGGGTGTCCGAGCTCATCGATCCAATTTCGAGTTGGTGGGATAAGGAATTGGTCCAGCAAACTTTCATTCCAGATGATGTGAAGACTATTCTGAGTATCCCAATCTACGACCAATTCGAGGATTTTGTGGCTTGGCACTTTGATAAGAAAGGCCTTTTCTCGGTCAGATCAGCCTACAGGGTTTATGTGCATCTGTTGAAGCAGGAAAAAACGCGCCAAAGGGGTGCTAGCTCGACCAGTTAGGAGGATAAATCACGGTTTTGGCAAGCTCTCTGGAAGACACCTTGCCCCCCTAGGGTCCATCACTTCATGTGGAGATTTGCTCTAAATAGCCATCCTCTCCTCCGTAATGTCGAAAGACTTGGCGTGGAGCTAGATGTCCTGTGTCCACTATGCCATCGTCAGGCTGAAGATGGGGGCCATCTATTCCTGCGCTGCAAGGAGGTCAAGATCAGGTGGCGTTACTGCGGTCTTGAGTATACCAGGCAACAACTCCTGCTATGTGACACCCCTTCTGAAGTGCTAGCAGCGGTTTTCAAGCTTCCCGAGGAAATTAAGTTGCGTACAATCTGCCTGCTATGGGCCTGGTGGTCGGAGCGCAATAATGCAAACCATCAGAAGAGACGCCTCGACGCAGAGGGCTTTAGTGCTCGAGTGGGATATCTGATGAAGGAGTGGATGGAGTTCTTGGTCGGCAAGGAGAAACGAGCCCCTACCCCAACCCCATCTCCCAAATGGATTTCTCCCCCGCCGAATACAATTAAGATTAACGTAGATGCGTGGTTCCAGCCTGACAAAGGAGAGGGAGGATGGGGTCTAGTAGCGCGGGACAACTCTGGAGAGTTTATTTTGGCAGCAGCAGGTAGGCTTCTGAACCTGAGTAGCGCGCTACATGGGGAGGCTGAAGCGTTATTGAAGGCCATCCAGAATGCTGAATCACTTGGGATGGGACGTGTGCACTATGAGACTGATTGCCAGACTCTCCAGCTTGCCATGAATGACACAACTCAGGACCATAGTGCTCTTGGTGTGCTCTTCCGTGAAGCCAAGTACCTCCTGCAGTTGGGCTTTATTGATCAAAAAGTCTTGTTTTGTCCTAGAGCATGTAATCTCCCGACTCATTTGATTGCTGTTGTAGGTTCGAATGCTGAACCAGGGAGCCAGCTTGTGTGGCATTCAAACCCACCGTTTAATGTAACCCGTGCTATGGCCGCCGATTTGGTCGGTCCAGTGTAACTAAGGAATGCAAGACGTTTCTTTCAAAAAAAAAAGAAAACTGAAGTACAACATAGAAAATAAAAAAAAACCTGAAACCGGTGAAGAAACAAAGAAAATGGAAGTATAACAAAGAAAAAGGAAAGACCAAAAAAACCAGATGAAAAATAGAAAAAAAAGATGTAGCTAACGAGGGAACCGATCAAGCGATCAACTTGTGAAAAATGGTCCGGCCTGTTACTGTAGTGCGCAGGAAAAGCTTGAGGCGAGAGAAGCTTCTATCTTGCCAGAAGCGAGATATAGCTGCTGCCTATGCGAGCCGGTGGTGCAACCTAGTTTTGGGAAACTTAGAGCAACTCTAGCAGATCCTGTAATACCCCGCCGGCCCTTATAACTCCCAACGTTTTGAAGGATCTGCTCTTTTTTCCGCCCGAGCAGATCCTGTAAAAAAGGCCCGGCCCATATTTTTTTAAGGTGGGCCGTATTTTCTCCCCACTGCCGTTATATTTACCAGATAGAACTTGATTTAGGGTTTACATCCGGCATTTCCTCCACCAGCCTCGGCCATAATTGCACCTACTTCGGCAACAAATCCTCCCTAGTCCAGTGCCTGATTCTCACGCGCACACACACTTTCCGATCCATGGCCGGCAAAGGTCGTGGGTGTGGGGCCGCGGCGGCTCACCGTCACATAAGTGCCCCCTGCACGACACCGAGGCCAGTAGCTCCAACCGCCCTCCGGTCGAGCCGTGGTGCTCGAAGCAGGCCAATGAGTGCGACGCCCTCTCCCTCAGTGGCGGCCGGAAACCCAAAAAGCATGGATGAGCTTTCACGAGGTCAGTGACATGCTTTGGCCCACCACCAAGTTTCTCCTTGAGGCGGAGATAGAAAATCCAATGCCAGGATTTTTCAACCCAACTGCCAGTCAGCCGGGAAGTCAATGGGAAATTGATCCTGGCGCCTCCTTAAGCGGCCAGCATCGGACATGGCCTAAGCGGTATGTCCAAACTACGTGATGGTGCGGTGAGTGCCGGTGTTTCGAGGTCATAGGGACGGTGGAGTAGGGCTATGAGGAGTGTAGAGAATAGGTTCGATAAGGAGTGTAGAGAATAGGTTTGGTGCAACTCACAGTATATTCATCCGGTGCATATGCACGTACGTATATAGGTACAATGGGTGGCTAGGTCCTCAACTATGCTTTGGGAAACAACAAATGCAGGGACGCCAAGTACCTTCAGTAGCAGACTCAATGAAATATCACGTCGAGACACACCATACATTATTGCACTGATCCAAAGCATCTAAGAAGTACAAGTGATAACAAACCATCTTAGTTTCATGCACTATCTACACCCAAAATGATAGCGCAAATCACTGCAAGCGCATGGCATCCATCCTGTTGTTGACATTGTGATGGGGAGAGTTAGAGTAGTCCAGACCTGTCAGGGACAGCCTGGCCTCACCTTTGGTGCTTGCGGTGCCCAAATGAGAAGACTCGATCCTTATGTTCTTCGTGCCCAAAGTGTGCTTCTTTTCTTCACTCTCCACGTTGGCTCCTCTCGAAATAGGCTTTCGCCCCGCTTTATAAGTAAAGCAACATCCGAAAAGATACACGGTCAAACGATACAAGATGATGAGATAGCCCTCTTACAAACCCGATCCTGAGATATCCGGCACACACAGAACGCACGCGACTACGCTACCAACAACGATGTTCTTCCATGTTATCTAGTGCCTTCTTGCCCATGTCTTGTTGAATTTCCAGCCCCCTGTCTTGTTGCACTTCTTAGAGCCTTGTCCTTAACAGGGTTACATGTCGCAGTCATCTCCTTTGGATTCTCATCATGGTCGCACATATGCTCCATGCTGTTTAACTTCTCTTCACATGACTTATCATGTTTACCAAGGAGTACCCTGAAGCCAAAAAAAAAAAATCAGGAAAGATCAACGTTACTTAGCTATGAGTTACCAACAAGATATATGCATGTGAGGTGCAGATGTTGTTGATACATATAAATAGAGTCCTGTTCACCCATTAAGAGAATATGGTCTTTCACATTCCAGATCTAGGAATAGAACTTTAATTTCCTGAAGCATTTTATACACTGATTTGGCTGTTAAGAGCCCATCAACACATTAGACCGGTGACTTCAAAACTTGCTTAACAAACCGTGAAACAGGGCCAATTCCTTTCCCATGGTATTTATTTTAGAATAAAATACAATGCCTTTACTACATTCATTTTACCAAACAAGAAAAGAGGCTACAGTGGCATTTTTACTGATCCTTCACACTAGACATTACCAAAGACTATGCTGAAATTTTCCGACAGTTAAATTGTTTATAAGAGATCTCAAGTCAGCACAACAACAAAAAAAGATTCATCCAAACGCACATGAATTTAAATTGCAGATCATATATACACTCATGCCCTAGCTAATCTATTGAATTTAACCAAAACTGAGCAATTAACCAAACATATCAATGTTCCTTAACTAGGAGTTACCAATTAGATATATGCATGCGATGCTGTTGATGCATATACAATTATAAATAGAGTCCAGTTACCCCATTAAGAGAATTCGGTCTTTACATATTCCAGATCTAGCAATATAACATTAATTTCCTAAAGCATTTTATTACACTGATTTCGCTGTTTGAACCCATCAACACATTAGGGAGGTTACTTGCTCCGAAACTTGCTTAATCAAACGTGAAACAGGGTCGTTTCCTTTCCAATGGCATTTATTTTAGAACAAAAGATATGCCTTTACTACATGCATTTTAGCAAACAAGAAAAGAGGCTACAGTGGCATTTTACTGATCATTCACTCTGGACATTCCCAAAGACTGCTGAAATTTTCTGAGAAATTAGACACGAAATTGTTTACAGGAGATCTCAACTCAGCACACAAAAAACAAAAAACAGATTCATCCAAATGCAACATGTATTCAAATTGCAGATCATATATACGTTCATGCCCCAAATAGTCGATTGAATGTCACTGAGATTGAACGTTTAACCAAACATATCGAGTTAGCTAGTTTGCTTTAAAACATTCATACCTGTATGAAGCAGCAGTCAGCAAATAGTGTACATAAACACTGAGGCTGTAACTAAGGATAGCGACCAAAGCTCATCATCAACCACTGGAACAAGATTGACAGAATACGGCAGACAGCGCTGATCACCGGAGAAATCATCAGGCATGGGAGAAGAGACGCAAGTAGAGAGACCATTGGCTCTTTCATCAGCACTTTACGCATTGGTACATCTGCAACATATGATAACCAAACGGCAACATGTATCCAACCGACGTATGAGAGGAGAAAGACAATGTCAAACTCATCGGTGATGTCGTTTGTAAAAATGATGGCCGCCATGGAAGCGGTCCAGATCAGTGTCACAATGAACGCGGCGACAGGAATCATATTGGCGATCATGTACGCCCTGTCCTTGCCGTGGTGGCACGGCTGGGGCAGCTCGCCGTCGATGATGGCCCGCTCGGTGCCCATGCGCAAGCGGTGCGAGGCCAGAGAGTAGCCAAGATATGTGGCGGCCCATGCCATGGTCAAGTGCAGGATGACAATGGCGGCGCGCGAGCCAATCTGACCAGCACTGAAGTAGGAGAGGAGAAGGCCATAGGAGATGCGACCAAAGTCGGCGTAAAACGAGCAGCTCCGCCGGACGCAGAGCTGGAGGAGGAAGACGTAGGAGCATAGAGCGGTTGCCAGGATGCCAACCGGGGTCATTTGATGCCCGTGGAAAATCACCAAGAGCACAACGGGAACGGCCAAGGACAGCACCGCCATGGCAGATAGGGACAGCAAAGCTCCCGCCACCTGTGCACGGCGGGCCGGCTCCAGCTTCACAAAGCGCCGTCGCCAGGACGTGTTCTCAAGCTCATCTTCAGCGACCACGGGTTCGACTCCGATCGAGCGGATGCCGGCGAGATCGTCGGGGCCAACGCTGGGCCGGGAAATTGTGCTGGAAGAGGAAGACATAGCACCACCACCAATTCTATTTTGCGGCGGGGGAAGTCTGGGATTTTTGATCGGGCTGGCAAATATGTGTGGTATATATACACATACACAGCCACCGCAAATTCCAATCTAAACCTGCTGGACTCCAGTGTCCAATACGAATTCAGTTTTGCTAAAGCACATCTAAGTCATATGCCATTGATCTTACATTAAGATTCGTGTGAATATTTTCTTTCTCTTTTGTCTTTTTCTCTTTATACTTGATTCACTCACTTAGATGTGCAATAATTAGAGCACATCTAGATGTGCCCTAGACACACCCGAACAAATTCTGCACAGCCACCAAATCCTAGACTAGGCCACATGTACACATACTATGGAAATCCCGATCGTTTATCTCTTTTCCTTATATATATATCCTGGGTTACCAAGAATCCCCGATTGACTGATCATCATGAGTCAGGCCTCCTTTCCCTTCCCACAAAACCTCAACCGGTGCTGCACAAAAAAAGGAAAAACAGAACCGAATCATACAGTAGCTTGGAAGAATCTAAACCAAACCAGTATTTTCCTTTATAGACCCCGATATGGCGCTGACGTTCGGTCTGGGAGACCCCCGGACCGAACAACTCGTTCGCTACGAGAGGGAGATCGACCGAACGCACTCGTTCGGGAGGAAAACCCCCCTGCCCGAACGCCCCACCCACCGGGCCCTACAGGCCTTTTTCCTGCGAACAATAAAATGAAAAATAAAGCCCAAATTAAATCACTAGTAAAAGCCCAGTTTTTATATGTGACTAATAAACACTGGTTTTTTTGCACGACGAGATTGCCATGATCTTTTGCCATTCTATGGAAAAAATTATGTTCAAGTTTATGTTTTCAAAATGGCGCAAAAAAGGACAAGAAAGTCATGGCGATCTGTATCTCTACAATACAAAAAGTTGCCATCACTAGGAAGTTTACAAGAAGATGAAGAAGTTGCCATGAAGTGATGGTGAAAAAAGTTCTCTCTAGACACATAGAAAAATTAGGGGGAAAATGGAGAAAACATCTTAAGTTGTAATGATATCATACATGTAATCCCCATGGCAAAACAAACTTCAAAGGATCAAAACTTTTTGCCTGGCAAAAACAAATTTGAAAGAACAAACTTGCCGTATTCTCAAACTAGTTTGTAATGGCCATGACAAACATTTTTCGGATGGACATGGCAAAAAGACACAACGAATCATGAAAAAATGCATTTAGTTGCCATGAAAAAGACACATCTATAAATAATACTGATTTTAGTTGCCATGGCAAGTTTGGCATGTTTTTGAACATCTTAGGTTGTCACATGCTTTTGAACATCTTTAGTTGCCATCGCAAGTTTGCCATGTTTTTTGAACATCTTAGTTAAAGAAGTTTGCATGCTTGCCATGTTTTTGTACAAACTTAATTAAAAAAGAAGTTTGCCAGGTTTTTGCACATCTTATGTTTGCCATGGCAAGTTTCAAATGTTTTTGACATCTAAAATTGCAATGTTTTTAAACATATACAATGTTGCCATGTTTCTGAACATCTTTACTTGCCATGGTAAGTTTGCGTGTTTGTGAACATGTTAATTAAAAGAAGTTTGCCATGTTTTTGAACAAACTTAACTAAAAGAAGTTACCATGTTTTTGCACATATTAATGTTTGCCATGGCAAGTTTGCGATGTTTTTGAAATAAATTTGCCACAATCATGGTGCAACAAGAAGAGTTGCCATGGCCCATAAAATAAACTTGCCATGTTCATGAAATAAATTTGCCATGATCCAAAAACAAAGAAACTTGGCATTCTCCAAAATAAGAAAATTGTCATATTCTTAAAAAAAACATGGCAAATTACCTTCTTAGATCATGGCAAATGTGGGGTAATTTTTTTTTGGAATTTGCAATGGCCACATTGGTAAGTTGTAAAGAAAATTTGTTCTAAAAAACACACGCCAACTTTTTGAGGAAATTGTAAGGGGCACATGGCAAAAAGATAAGGAATTTGCCATCAAGCACATGGCAAGTTTTGGGATTTTAGTTCTCTTAAAAAGACATGGACAACTTTTCAAAAAATTATAAATGGTTTTTCATTGCAAATTTAGGATATTTTTCTTTAAAATAATAGATGGCAAGTTGAGAATATTGCCATGGCTAGTGGCAAGTTTAGGATATTGTTCTCTAAAAAACACATGGCAACTTTACATTTTTTTAGCAATGAAACATGGCAAATTTAGATATTTGTGATTTAAAAAAAAGGTGGCAAATTTATCTCTCGAGTTTGCCATGTACCAAAAGCAAAAACTTGAAAATAAACCGACCATGGCGAAGGTTTCGCTAATAAAAATCATGTTGAGAACATATGCATAGCAAAATGAAAAGTTGCAATGGCAAAAAAATTGTTTTGGATACCTATGCAGAGTAATGAAAGTTGCCATGGCAAAAAATAGATGGCAAGTTGAGAATATTTACATGGCCATGGCAAATTTAGGATATTGTTCTCTAAAAAACACATGGCAACTTTACACTTTTTTAGTAAAATGAAACATGGAAAAATTAAGGATATGTAATAAAAAAAGGATTGGCAAATTTATCTCTCGAGTTTGCCATGTACCAAAAGAAAAAAATAGAAAAAGAGCTGACCATGGCGAAGTTTTGGGTAATAAAATTCATGTTGAGAACATATGCATGGCAAAAGAAAAGTTGCCATGGCAAAAAAATAGTTTCAGATACCTATGCGTAGTAATGAAAGTTGCCATGGCAAAAAACAGATGGCAAGTTGGGAATATTGACATGGCCCATGGCGAATTTAGGATATTGTTCTCTAAAAAATAGATGACAGCTTTTATATTTTTTTCATAAAACGGAACATGGCAAATTTAGGGATTTCTACTTTTTTTAAAGGATGACAAATTTATCTCTCAAGTTTGCTATGTACCAAAAGCAAAACAGAAAATAAGCTGACCATGGGAAGGTTTCGCTAAATAAAATTCCTGTTGAGAACATATGCATGGCGATAGAAATGCTTCAATGGCAAAAAATACTTTCGGATACCTATGCGTAGTAATGAAAGTTGCCATGGCAAAAATCTATTTGAAAAAATACTTGTGCATTGTACTAAAACATTTCCTGCATTTAGAAAGTGTTTTGATTTTTTTAACATTTCAGAAACGTTGTTATATGACACGGATGGTGACTTTGAAAAAGGAAAAAGGGTGAGTAGTAAATTCAGAAGCAAAAGAACACATGGTACATAGTCAATATTGTTGAACAAAACATAATATCTAGTCCATCAGTGTGTCAAAAACACATCCAAGCACATGGAAGTGTGACACAAAAGTGGAGAGCACATAACCATTGCCCTTGCTAAATAAGCGAGCAATGATTACTATATTTCGATTTCCTGCTCTCTGCTCAGACCGAGCGAGGGACCTCACAATCAACACAAATTGGGGAATTTGCCATGGCAAAAATGTGAACACATGTAAAAAGGGAATACTGTGTTGAGACATGGCAAATAGTGTCAAAACTATACAAGTTGTTATAAACCTAAGAACATGCCAATTCTAGCATGGTAACCAATTATGAAGCATGCCAAAAAAATTGGAAGACATGGCAGCATTTTCATGGAAACCATGGCAATTTTCGCCCAATAATTGCTGGAAGGTAAAGCACACAGAGGGCACATAGTTCACTGTATCCGTAAGTGCATCAGATAGAAGCATGAACAGTTTGTAAAGACCAACGAAACAAATATTTGAAAGAAACCAGAGGTGAAGGCGTAGGATGTGGACACATAGACCTCGAAGAGGAGCTCACCGGGTCGTTGTAGATAGCAGCATGAAGAGAGAGCTGCTAGGCACCAAGCCTCCTGCACAGTCACTTCTCGCCGTCGAACTCACAGTCGCATCAGAATTCACTTGCTCTCTTCCATCTACAACCGCACCAGAAACTCGCCGGTGTGTCGGCGTCGGCCACGTCGTCTACCAGGTTGCGGGCGTGGTGGTGGAGCAGACCAAGTCCTGCTGCGGGTGTGGCGGCGGAGCAGCCCAAGTCCGGCATCGGTCGACGGCCAACATGGCCCAGCCCGGACCGCAGCGCTCACGTAGCCGCGGCAGCAACCGGGGCAGTAGCAGGGGTGCCCCCCGTCATCGACCGAATCACGCCCCATCGCCTCCCCGCTGCTCCTCTCTGCTAGAGTCGCCTCCCCGCTGCTCCTCTCCGCTAGAGTCGCCTCCGCGCTCTCCCCGCTCGCGCATCTCCTCGCTGTGGCCTCCCTGTGAGTCGCCGGAGCCGCGCCAACACCCGGGCAGTAGCAGGGGGCGACCCCCGTCATCGAACGCATCGCCCCCATCTCCTTCCCGCCGCTCCTCTTCACCAGAGCGCGCTTCGCCGGAGCCGCCCGAGCACGAGAGCTTGGGAGCGCCGCGCTCGAGCTCCAGGAGCAGCTCCTCCGCCAGTCCGCCGCGGTTTCCGGGTACGTCACCGGCGCAACCACCAGCACGAGCTCATCCGTCGTGATCTCCGAATACGCCGCCGGGGCAGCCCCGCACGAGCTCAAGATGGAGGGGGAAAAGTGAGCGGCAGAGTGGAGGAGGGAGTGGATAAACTGAGAGACTAGTTGGGAAAAGGGGAAAAGGATAAGGTAAATGTTTGTGGCCGGTGCGCCCGCTCAAGATTGAGCCGGTCGCATGCGACACGTACCATGGAACACTATCGAACGTTCTGTGGGACCCGCACACCACCCAACCTTCTTCTTATCCATCCACACCTTATCCATCATCTCCCTTCTCTGTTTTTTCCCCACACCTTTCTTCGCCATGGCTGCCACCATCGAAGCATCGACGAGGCTCACCTCCTCCCCTTCTGCTTTGTGGTGGCCGTGGCCGGTGCCCACCCCTGGCCCCCCTTTTCTGCCCTTGCCCCCCTCTTCTTCCCTTTTTTTTGCGTCCTACGGTGCCGCGAGCTTGCAACCCGCCATGACCGTAGCTCGCAATGGCCATGTCCGCCGCCACCTTCACTTTGCCCCCGGTAATGGTTGCGCGTGCGAGATTTTCTTGCTGGAGCCCGCATCCGCGTGTGCTACAAACCGCCACAGAATTGCTGCCACCGACCACAACAACGCCGGCGGCCACGGGGTGGAGTTGTCGTGTGCGGGGAACCACCCCCTTCTTTTTGCTACATCGGCTTTGTTTTTTGCTGGAATCAACATCAATTTTTGCTACCACCATCTCATTTTTTTGCTGGAACGACATATCTTTTTTTTGCTACCACCATTTGGATTTTGCTGGAAATAGCCATTTGTTTGCTACCATCGGCTTTGTGTTTTGCTGGAACTACCACATTTTTTTGCTATAATCGTATGGGTTTTGTGCTGGAACTAGCAATTTTTGGTACAACCGTTGTCGATTTTTCCTACAACCGGCAAATATTTTTGCTACATATCATTCACGGCGAGCTGCGCCCGTCACGGCGGCGATGATGATTTTGCTGCAACCATCGTTGATTTTTGACACAATTGGCAAATGCTTTTGTTACTTCCATTCATGGCGAGTTTGGGAACCACGGCGACGACCACGACGTTCTTGCTGCATCTGCTGTTGTTTTTTGCTACGACCGACATGTTCATTTGCTACATCCGTTTTATGGTGCGACTGGTGGCCATTTTTGTTCGTGGAAACTCATGACGGCGAGGGCGGGTGTCGGTGTCAAAACCGGCGGATCTCGAGTAGGGGGTCCCGAACTGTGCGTCTAGGCCGGATGGTAACAGGAGGCAAGGGACACGAAGTTTTACCCAGGTTCGGGCCTTCTTGATGGAGGTAAAACCCTGCGTCCTGCTTGATTAATATTGAAGATATGGATGTTACAAGAGTAGATCTACCACGAGATCAGAGAGGCTAAATCCTAGAAGCTAGCCTATGGTATTATTGTATGTTGTGATTGTTGTCCTACGGACTAAAACCCTTCTGTTTATATAGACACCGGAGAGGGTTAGGGTTACACAAGGTCGGTTACAAAGAAGGAGATATCCATATACGTATTGCCTAGCTTGCTTTCCACGCCAAGTAGAGTCTCATCCGGACACGAGACGAAGTCTTCAATCTTGTATCTTCATAGTCTAACAGTCCGGCCAATGGAGATAGTCCGGCTGTCCGGAGACCCCCTAATCCAGGACTCCCACAGTAGCCCCTGAACCAGGCTTCAATGACGACGAGTCTGGCGCGCAGTTGTCTTCGGCATTGCAAGGCGGGTTCCTTCTCCGAATACATTACAGAAGAAGTTGAGTACGAGGATAGTGTCCGACCTTGCAAAATAAGTTCCACATTCCACCGTAGAGAGAATAATTTTTCCGCAAATTTAATTTGCTGGCTTGTTTTGGCAACATGACGTTGCGTCATGGCCAGGTGATTATTCGAACCGTTTCTCTTAACCAGCTCCACACATAACGCGAGGTGGTTTCTTGACACGTCTTGCCGAAGCGGAGATCGTGTTCCCCTAATTACGGGATTCTCATTAATGCGGTTCGTGGGTAACCCAACCGTGTCTAGGGCTCCTAGATTATAGGTAAGTCCTAAACGGCTACGGAGAGGACGCTTGATATTCACCCTCTTTATAAGGCGACAAGGTTTTCGCTTTTTCCCTTCCGTGCTCAATCAAACCCTTCCCCCGCCTCGAGTTCTAACACCCAAAGCCTAGGTCAGGTGCTCCGGATCTTCAACCATATTCGGATCCAGCCTTCAAGGCCGATGGACGCCCTCCTCCATTACGGAAGAGGACATTAAAAAGTTGAGGGAGGGCAGATATCTGACCGCCGAGGTTTCGCATCGGCTGCCTGCTCGAGGGCAGGTCGTCCCTACTCCTGAACCCAACGAGAATGTTGTGTTCGTCTCCCACTTCCTCCGAGGTCTAAGCCTCACTCTGGATCCTTTCATCAAGGATTGATGTTCTATTACGGGTTAGATTTCCACGATCTAGCCTCGGACTTCTTTCTCCACATCATGACATTTATTGTCGTGTGTGAGGCCTTCCTCCGCGTTACCCCTCACTTTGGCCTGTGGCTCAAGACCTTTGAAGTAAAGCCGAAGATGATCGAGGGGCAACAAGCAGCGTGCGGAGGTGCATCAATAGGCAAGATGGCAGGAGCTCCATGGCCGAGAGGTTCCTTTCCAGAGGTGCCCGAATTATGGCAACGGGAGTGGTTTTATGTCATGGCTCCCAGAAGTGCCAAGTGGGCGGCTGCCCCCGCTTTCCGCTCGGGCCCCCCACCACAACTGATGTCATGGATTAGCAGGGGTCTGAGCTGGGGGTCCAGCCAAGGACGTGCCTATACTGCAAAGCCGCATCCGAGATCTCTTCGAGGGAGATTTCAATTTGGTTGCGGTAATACAAGTTATGCTGGTTCGCCAAGTCCAGCCTTGCAAACGCCGGCCCCTGCGCTTGTGGGAGTTCAACCCAGAGGGACCACGTGCCATTCAAGGTTTCCTCGGCCTAACGCATGAGGAGATGTACAAGTCATTCTTCGGACCTCAAGTGGAATGTCCGGATATCACCGAGGACGTGGGCCTGAGCAGTAACCGCGTCGCCGAACAAGTAAGAAATCCTCTAGCCGAACACACTGTCTTTTATTCAAGGTTATTTTTGAGAGTTCGCCTTTTGACCAGGACTGGCTAACGAAGGCGAAGATGATTCGGTGTTTGGCCCCCCTCCCTGAGGGTTTGGAAAATCCGGTATTGGAGAAGATGCTCGAGGTCGCACCTTGCCCGGAGCCCTTGAAGGAAGATACCGAGGGGGATAATATGGGCGAACGCGGGCCCCCATCGCTACCCGCTCCGACCAAGGGAACGAGCATTTCCACGAAGGAGGACGACCGGGGGAGGAAAATGACTACTTCCGAGGATCCGGAAGTCGAGGCCTCCAAACGAGAGAAGAAGTCTCCCACAGAGGGTCCTGCCTCGGGGGGTGCTTTTGCCGCACAAAGTCCGCGAGGGGATCAGCCCTCCAACGAGTCGTAAGTGATCCCAAAATATTTTAATAGTAAGAGTATGCTATATTTTTCCTCTGAGAAAACAACCACCGCATATATCTTGCAGCTCGGGCCTCAGCCCCTCTCAAATGAGTTCATCTTCGAGGGATCTTCTTCCGGAGATGATGGAGAGCGAAACGCCTCCCCCGAACTCCTCCGCTCCAGAAGTGGGCGACCCCGAAGTGTCGTCATGGAGGGCCTCTCCGGATCCGGTGAGGCCAGAAGATAGTCCCGTAGACCCCAGAAGTCCCCAGTGTCCGGCTCCCAAAGAGAGCATATGAAAGAGTCCGGCACCGCCTGGTGTGCGGTCGGACGTTCTGAGGGAGTTGGTGGGGCGAGTGGCCATCTCAGAAGAGCACCGTATGTTGATGGGTACGGTGATGGAGAGAATCTCGTCCGCTGAAAGCGGATTACATGAAGCCTTTATGAGTCTACTGACAGGCTTTGAGGTATGTGAGATAATATGTGATAGTACTTCACATGTTAGGTGTGCCCTGTGTAGATAGTAGCCCCTGAGACTCTGGTTGTCGTCGAGAACGGTGGCGAACAGAGGATCGTATTCCTAGGCAATAACCAGACTGCCTTTATGTGTAGGTGGTGGAAGCTCCGGTGGCTACCCGAACTAATGAGTTTACCCAATTAAAACGGCAACTAGATGCGGCAGACGCTGACATCGAGCTTGTTAACAAGAGGCTTGACGAGGCACAGGGTAAGTGTTATCATCCGGTGAACGCCACATAGTAAGAGCAGCATAATGCCAGTATCTTTAATATGTTGTGACTGCAAATGGAGCTGCCACCGTGGAAGCCTTGCGGGCGGAACTTGCCCGAGCCAAGGAACAAGCGAGGATTAGTAATGCGGCTGCTTTGAAGGCAGCCGAAGAGTTGAAAGCTGAGAAGGCCGCACATTGCGGGAGCTAGGAGAAGATGGCCAAGATGGCCGTAGAGTTAAAAGACACTGCCGACCGTTGCGGGGTCCTTGAGAAAGAAAATCGAGCGAAGGCAACGGACCTTGAGAAGGCCGCGGCGGCAGACAAAGACACCCGTTCTGCTATGAGAGCGAAGGAGGAGCTGCGGGAAGCCGGGGATATTGCGGCTGGGAAACCCTTCATGTTACAGAGGAAGTTCGGAGATCCACGGTCTGCCCCTCTGGATCAGCTCTGGAGCTCGGCAGATGCGTATATGGATTTGGCGGCGAGCGCTGCCGATGCGGCCAAGTACTTCCAAGGTCAGACAGATCGTGAAGTGGACACGCTGTTCTGGATGCAATTCCATATTCCAGAGCGTCCTCTTCCATTGACTGACCAGCTAGCCGAATGGACCGAACTGAATAGGTTGTTCGGACTCGCCATGAGGTCTGTTGTGGATCAGCTATGGCCGGAAGGGCCTAAGCCGAACAGTTATTTCAGCTTAGTGCAGCAGTTCCTTGATGCGGTGACGCGCATTAATGCGATGAAGAGGTCGGCGTGCATAGAAGGCTCGCGGATGGCCCTTGCCCGTGTTAAAGCATACTGGGCGGAGATGGACACTACCACTGTTGTGGCGCAGGGTTCGGCCATAGGCCGTGTGTCTGCCGAACACTATTTCGAGGAAGTTCTCAAGGGTGCTCGTTTGATAGAGGCCCAATGCTCGAAAAATATTATGTTTGAGTGATATGTATTCTCATTGTAAACATAATGCTTTTATGAAGTTTTTATAAGGCTATGTTTATACTTTTGCCTGAAAGTAGTATGATGCCTCCTGTGCGGCCGTTTATCTATACATGTGTATAACCTGAAAGATTGCAGCCGTCGGCTTCAACCCCCACGCATATAATGCAGAGGTGCTCGCAAAAAACACGTGTTCACACTTAACCCAACGTCTTGGTCCTGATAAGGAGGTGATAGCGCAGCGAGCGAGGCAACCGGACTATAATGCTTTAACACTTTCACTTAGCCATAGGAGTTTGACAGTGGGGCTACTAGATAGCCCCTGGTGGCTCCGCACTCTCCCGATCGCGGGGTGCGTATATGCCTGGCCGGAAAACGGCCCTTCGTTAAGGCGGAGGAATTCTAACATTCCGATAGGTCATCGAGTGGTTGACCAGTCTCATGCTATATCATGACAGTCAGTTTTCGGCTTTCTCTACTGAGGCGCTCGTCCGGATGAACCAGGGCACAATCGCAATAGTTCTCCTGGTGCTACCTTAGCCGGTAAAGCGGAACGTAAGGCACCAAAACACAGGAGCCGAGCAAACCCAACATCTGACCAAAGACAATGATTCAGAGCTGATTCATATAAGGCCGAACTCGCGATGCCGAACACTCCCTAAGGTATTCGGTCTTTATGGTATAAACCGGGCCAAAATAGTGCCGCTTGTAAGAAGCCCCTTGTGTCCAGGTATGTGCATTATTCTGACGTGGCCACATGCCAAGACATCAGCATCCTTCTCACTTGTGCTAAGAATTCGGTGGATATGTATCAACAAGAGACAGTAAAAAAGGTTTACGCAGGGTCTTAATCTAAAAAGAATCCTTGGAGCGGGTCCCTGTTGCACGTCTGCGCCCGTGTCTCTGTTGTGCCGTACCCTGGACGGGTGTAGCACGATGATTATCTGTAAAAGAGAGGAGCTTAGGTAAAAAAGTTGTCGTGCAAAAAGATAGTTTTTAAATAAACCATGTATAATTCAAGGTGAGTAAGAATTGCCACTTGTCTGCGCACGCTGAGCCCCTTGTATTTGTAATAGGGGTGTGATCATTGATCTGGTATAAATTGCATATAGCTGCACCGGACTCGTCTAACCGTGTCCGAGGTCGTGACGACCTGCTAAATGTTTTAGTTGGTGAGGCCGTTTTTAGTGTGCGGCTGTTAAGGCAGCCGCACGCTCTTCGGCGCGCAGAAATCGCTTAATATTTCCGTTCACTATAATGATGCCACGTGGACCGGGCATCTTGAGTGTGAGGGAAGCGTAGTGTGGTATTGCATTAAAGCGAGCGAAAGCTTCGTGTCCGAGTAGTGCTTGATAGCCACTTTGGAACGGAGCGATGTGGAAGGTTAGATGTTCGCTACGGGAGTTATCGGGGAAGCCGAATATAAATTTTAGTAGCAGGGAGCCCGTGCAACGAGCCCCTGGGCCTGGCGTTACTCCTTTAAAGGTAATATTGCTATGGCGAATTTTTGTTGGGTCTATCCCCATTTCATGGATTGTATCCTGGTATATCAGATTTAGATTGCTACCACCATCCATCAGGACTCGTGCGAAGCGGTATCCGTCAATTATTGGGTCTAACACCAGGGCAGCCCATCCTGCACGCCGGATACTTACCGAGTAATCACGATGGTCGAAAGTGATCGGTTGAGACGACCAGTGGCAGGACTCCGTGGTGACAGGCCTTCGGGCATATTTTTCTGGGAGCGCCGTTTTGTTTCTTCCGTTGATCACGTGCAACACGTTTAGTGTTTTGATTTCTGGTGGAAATTTCTTTTGTTCCCCAGCGTCTCCCTTGAGAGGCTCATCCTCATCTTCGCTTGGTGTATCCTCCCCCTTGTGTACGACGTTGAGCTTGCCGGACTGCTTGAAGACCCAACATTCTCTGTGAGTATGATTGGCTGGTTTGCCAGGGGTGCTATGGACCTGACATATTTGGTCCAGAATTTTATTCAGGCTGGACAGTTCGTCTCTGGCACCTTTAGAGGGCGGCTTCTGACCTGGCCGAGAGCTTTTGAATCCGGCGTTTACTGCCATGTTCTTCGTGTTGTCTCCTTTGTTCCGGCGTTTGTTATTGCTGTTGCGTCATGATTTCCCGTTTCCATCTCTAACTTCGGATGTACTGGGGTCGCTGGTGCTGCATCTGGCTAGCCAGCTGTCCTCACCCGTGCAAAAGCGGGTCATGAGGCTTGTTAATGTTGCCATCATTCTCGGCTTTTCTTGGCCGAGGTGTCGGGCAAGCCATTCGTCACGGACGCTGTGCTTAAAGGCTGCCAAGGCTTCGGCATCCGGACAGTCGACAATTTGGTTCTTTTTAGTAAGAAACCTGTTCCAAAGCTTTCGGGCTGACTCTTCGGGCTGTTGAGTTATATGACTCAAATCATCCACGTCCGGAGGTCGGACATAAGTCCCTTGAAAGTTTGCCCGAAAAGCGTCTTCGAGCTCTGCCCAGCTTCCAATGGAGTTTTTGGGGAGGCCTTTGAGCCAGTGACGGGCTGGCCCTTTGAGTTTGAGTGGTAAGTACTTGATGGCATGGAGATCATCTCCTCGAGCCATATGTATGTGGAGGATATAGTCCTCGATCCAGACCCCAGGGTTTGTTGTTCCGTCGTATGCCTCTATGTTTACATGTTTGAATCCCTCTGGAAATTCATGATCCAGCACCTCATCGGTGAAACATAGGGGGTGTGTGGCACCCCTGTATCTGGGTGTACCGCATTGTTCGGATGTTATATCGTATGCTGGGGCGTGCTTGCGTGGTCCATAGATGGATCTGGTTGCGCTGTCTTTTTGGTGCAAGCCCCCGCGTGAATCGCGTATTGTCTTGTGAGTGGCATTATTTGCCGCTCTATGTTGGCCGTGAGGTCGTCTATCCGGCCAAGTGGCTGTTTTGATTTTTGGTTGTGAGGGGTCTAAGGCCTCCTCATCGAATTCAGGTAGCAACTTCCGCTTTGGGTAGCTCTTGGTGGGGCCATTGTCGCCGTACTTCGCTGCTGTGTTGAGTACTTTACTCCATCTGATTTGGAGTGTGTCCTGCGCAACCTTGAGCCTTTACTTCTGCTTTTTTAGGCTCCTCGTAGTGGCAACAAGCCTTTGACGGGCATTCTGCTGCTCCGGGTGCCTGTCCGGCGTTGTGTCATCCGGACTATTATCTTTGACAGAATTGGTTTGTTTGGTTTGATTTTCCGTATTGCCATGGTCCGGCAGTGGTTCGCCCTGCTCCAACGCTGGGTCTGTGTGATCGTTATTTCTGGCGAGGCGGGATATGGGGCGGTGCTTTCACCGTCGCTTTGACTGCTTTTCGAGGGAACAAGCCTTCGGTGCGTCCTTCCGTTCTTCGTTGTCGTCTTCTTTTGGTGTGTCCACCATGTATACGTCATATGATGAAGTGGACGTCCAGCGCCCTGTGGGCAGTGGTTCATCTTCGCCTCCTGCATTGTTGTCCACACCGTCGATGTCTGCGGAGTCGAAGTCAAGCATGTCGGTTAAATCATCGATAGTGGCTACAAAGTGGGTGGTGGGTGGGCGTCGAATTTCTTCGTCGTCCGCATCCCAGTTCTGTTGGACATAATCCGGCCAGGGCTCTCCTGACAAAGAGAGAGACCTTAGTGAATTCAGAATGTCGCCGAAGGGCGAGTGCTGAAAGATATCCGCAGCGGTGAATTCCATGATCGGTGCCCAATCGGATTCGATTGGCAGGGGCGCGGATGGTTTGGGGTCCGGAAGAGAGTCCGGCACCTTGGAGTCACGGGCTATGCAGAGGATTATGCTGGTGTTTGGCTCGATCGCCGTCGAGACCGCAGCCCCTGAGGCGGTGTCTAGCCGCCCGTCCTCGATTGGCGCAGCTGGCTCCGAGCTAAGGGTCAGAGCTGATGCGGGCGCGGCCTCTGGGGTACCGTCCGGTGGCAGAGCTAGGTCATACCCATCGCGACAGTGCGGCGCGCCCAGCTATGGCTTGAATCCGTCGAAAATCGAGTCCCCACGGATGTTGGCTGTGTAATTCAAACTTCCAAATCTGACCTGATGGCCAGGGGCGTAGCTTTCAATCTGCTCCAGATGGTCAAGCGAATTAGCCCGCAGTGCAAAGCCGTCGAATACGAAGATCTGTCCGGGGAGAAAAGTCTCACCTTGGACAACATCGCTATCGGTGATAGTAGGAGCCATCAAGCCTAACGGCGATGACACAGAGGAACTCTCAATGAAAGCACCAATGTCGGTGTCAAAACCGGCAGATCTCGGGTAGGGGGTCCCGAACTGTGCGTCTAGGCCGGATGGTAACAGGAGGCAAGGGACACGAACTTTTACCCAGGTTCGGGCCCTCTTGATGGAGGTAAAACCCTACGTCCTGCTTGATTAATATTGAAGATATGGGTGTTACAAGAGTAGATCTACCACGAGATCAGAGAGGCTAAACCCTAGAAGCTAGCCTATGGTATGATTGTATGTTGTGATTGTTGTCCTACGGACTAAAACCCTTCGGTTTATATAGACACCGGAGAGGGTTAGGGTTACACAAAGTCAGTTACAAAGGAGGAGATATCCATATACGTATTGCCTAGCTTGCCTTCCACGCCAAGTAGAGTCCCATCCGGACACGAGACGAAGTCTTTAATCTTGTATCTTCATAGTCTAATAGTTCGGCCAATGGAGATAGTCCGGCTGTCCGGAGACCCCATAATCCAGGACTCCCACAGCGGGGGTGATGCGTCAGAGTGCTACAACCATGGATGGCAACCGAGGTGAGGTACACTGCGAGCTTGCCGGCGACCCGATGCTACCGGAGCTGCAACCCCATGTTATACGTAGCCGCATTCGTGGATCCAGCGAGGAAGGCAAGAGGCGATGAAGAGGGTGTTGCGGCCGGCCGCGGCGAGGCTGCGAGCGCCGGTGGCGAGCAGGAGCGGCGGTGGTCCAAAAACGAGGGCAGCGTGGATCTGTGTTCGAGATCTAGCGAGCAGCAGCGACGCTCGCCTTTTCTCCTCTTTTTCCCGTGGGGAGGATGACGAAAGGGGAGGGGACAGATCTGACGGTTATGCGTGTCCAGATCGAGCGGCTCTGGGTGGACCGGCTGAAATTGCACCGGTGCGCCTAGCATCGGCCAAAGGATAAGAGCAGCTAGGGCGTTCGTGATGACGGGTGCTTTTTTCAAACGAGAAAAAAGGTGACGTGGCAGGTGGGTTGTTCTGTGATTCATGTTAGAAAATCGTACGATAGAAACAGCGTTCGGACTGGGCGTCTAAAAATCTGACGTTCGGGTGTTATTGATTTCGTAAAATAAACAGTACTGTATATTTCCTTCTCTTGGCCTACACACTCCCTGCCTAAACAACCAAAACCACCAAATTCTCTCAATAGTCACGAAATACACAACCGAATCATCAAGCCTCAGGAGCGTCGGTGGAGTCCTGGGCCGCGGTGACCCCTGCTTGGCCACTGTTTCATGTGTCATGAGGGTACAACCGCCCAGAAAACGTCCTTGAGTAGCCGTTCAGTCCGGGCGGTTCAATCGCTGATGACACTAGTTGTACCAACTATTATGTAAATAGCCAAAACTAGCGGGCAGCCACCATCGGATACCGCTTGCCATACCCAAGGGAATGTACTCTCGGGTGGTGGTTGAGCCGGTGCTTCGGCCGGTAGTACTGCTCGCACATGGAGCGGTACAACCTCCTTGGCCTGCGGTGCAACCATCGTAAGAGTGACTCTCTTTACCACTCTGCAAGGAAGTGGTCCAACTGCATTGGTGCAAAGTTGATGTAGGGTAGGAACCCTATGGGCCGATCTTTCACGAAAGGAGCGGATCCCGCGATGAACATGAAGAACACGAGGAGGGAAACAAGGGGAAAATCACAAGGGGAACACGAGAGAACACTCAAACCAACAAGAATGATTACACAAGTGCTAGATCCTCGAAACACGATAGGAGATACAAGATCCAAAGTCAACAACGGACGATACAAAGGTAGCCGGTCTTCTCCGTGAGGAGGTCTTGATGTTCTTCTCCGCAAGGAGGACTTGAATCCAAAGGGATCTTCTCCGTAGAGGCCGCGGTCTCTCTCGTGGAGTAGATCCGTTGTGGATGAGCAATGCTCTATCTCTAAATATGAGCTAAACCAATGCTAACCCTAGAAAGTAGGATGAGGAGGAGTATATATAGTCTAGGGGGGAGAAGGGGTACACGGGCCTCGGCCCTTCACTATGCCCAGACAGGGGAGGCCGGACGTTCGGGCGTCGGGCCGGATGTCTAGGCTTTCACGCGAGGCCAGATGTCTGGGCTGGGGAGGCCGGATGTCCGAGCTAGAGTGGCTGGTTGTTGCTCTCGGGTTCGGAGGGGTCCGGATTTTCGGGCTGGAGGCCGGATATCCGGGGGCTCGGGAAGGGCCAGATGTCCGGGCTGGCGAGGCCAGATGTCTGGGGCCTGTAGTCTCTGGCGGTTGAGCGGCTGTGGTGGGTGAGGCCCCAGGGGCCGGACGTCAGGGGTCGTGGCCGGATGTCTGGGGCCTGGGAGGTGTACTTGACTCCTTCCGTTGGTTCTCTTCATTCGTGAACTTGGGGACTTGTACATCTTCATGTGCATCTTTGGGAGGGTCCTCTTGGTACCTAATCATGCACAACAACTCGGACTTAGGTAGTAGCCATGTCTCATGCATAGAGAGTGGAAGTTCGGAGAGGAGTGAGTTCACCTCATCTTCGGTAGCCTTGGCTCGGGCTCTTGTCATTGGTCCAAGTGGTGTCGTTGGAGGTGTAGGTGCGTCCATGGGGATGATCGTGGGATGCTCCGCATCATCTCCCCTCCCTTGGGGAAGATTCGTCCTTGGATCGAAATCCTCATCACGATGGTAGGGCGAGAGGTCTTTGATGTTGAAGATGTCGCTCACGAAGTACTTGGCGCGTGGGATGTCGATCTTGTGGGCATTGTTGTTGTAGAGTTCAAGCACCATGAAGGGTCCATCCGCGTGTGGTCAAAGTTTGGACTTGCATTCGTTGGGGAAGAGGTCCTTGCGAAGGTGTAGCCACACAAGATCTCCAATGTTGAATACCATGTGGTGCTTGTTGATGTTGCGCTTGGTCGCAAGTCGTTGTACTTGGCGCTAATGGTGTGCCTTGTATTTTCATGCACCTTCTTGAGATGGTTCACACGTGCACTTGCGTCCATATTGATGCGCTCTTGTAGTGGTAGAGGGATAAATTCCAATGGGGACAAAGGGTTGAATCCGTAGACGACCTCGAAGGGGGACTTGCCGGTTATTGAGTGTCTTGCACGGTTGTAGGTGAACTCGGCAATAGGTAGACACTCCTCCCACTCCTTGATGTTCTTCTTGATGAGTACTCGAAGTAGAGCGGAAAGTGTGCAGTTGGTCACCTCCGTTTGGCCATCGGTTTGAGGATGGTAAGCCGTGGAGAAGAGTTGCTTGATTCCTAGCTTGGCGCATAGGGTCTTCCAAAAGTAGCTTAGGAACTTGACGTCGCAGTCCAAGATGATCTCTTTGGCACTCCGTGTAGACGCATTATTTCCTTGCAAAAAAGGTGTGCAATATGTGAAGCATTGTCTATCTTGTTGCAAGGAATGAAATGTGCCATCTTGGAGAAACGGTCCACAACGATAAATACCAAATCCTTTCCATTTCTAGTCCTAGGCAATCCAAGTACAAAATCCATGCTAATATCTTCCCATGGTTGATATGAAATTGGTAGAGGCATGTAAAGGCCATGGGATTGAGCTTTTGACTTAGCTTTGCGACATGTAGAGCATCGGTTACTGAAGCGGTTGACGTCACGAAACATCTTGGGCCAATAATAGTTCTTTGAGAGCGCTGTGAAAGTCTTGTCGCGTCCAAAATGTCCCATTAAGCCTCCTCCATGAGATTCCTGCAAAAGCAACAAACGAAGAGAAAACTCAGGGATGCAAAGCTTGTTAGCTCTCATAAGATATCCATCTTTGATGTAATAGCGTCCCCAAGAGGTGTGCGTAAAACACTTGGCATAAGGAGTAGCAAAAGTAGGATCATGCTCATACAATTCTTTTATGTGCTCAAAGCAAATTACATTCAACTCAAGTTGAGTAACAAGCATGCATATGCGGGAAAGGGCATCCGCCATAATATTTTCTTTACCTTTAATGTACTTGATGACATAAGGAAAAGATTCAATAAATTCACTCCATTTAGCATGATGCTTATTCAACTTGGTTTGGCCCTTAAGGTGCTTGAGTGTTTCATGACCGGTATGAATGATAAATTCATGGGGGCGAAGATAGTGTTCCCATTCATGCAAAACGCGGACTAAATCATATAGCTCTTTGTCATATATGGGGTAATTGAGTTGCGCTCCGGAAAGTTTCTCACTAAATTAAGCTATGGGGCGCTTCTCTTGCGTTAACACACCTCCTATGCCATTACCACTAGAATCGCAATGAATCTCAAAGGGTTTGTCAAAGTTGGGTAATGCAAGCACGGGAGCATGAGTAAGCAAATTCTTAAGCTCATTGAAAGTGGTATCTTGGAATGGTCCCCAAACAAAAGGCGCATTCTTCTTGCTCAAAGCATGCAAAGGCGAGGCAATGGTGCTAAAATCTTTCACAAAGCGATGATAGAAACCCGCAAGGCCAAGAAAGCTACGCACTTGTTGCAAGTTGGTTGGTTGTGGCCAAGTTTTAATAGCATTGATCTTGGACTCATCAACATGAACACCCTTAGAAGAGACAACAAAACCCAAGAAAACAAGCTTATCAACGCCAAAAAGGCATTTCTCTATTGTCGGAGGAATGGGCCACGGGTAGCCTAACCCGGGTCCCAGAACCTTTCAAGACATCGGGCCGACCGCGCCCTCAAGACGCCGAGCTGAAGCACCCGCCTTCTGGTGGTGGGCTGGCTGGACGGCCGACTGCCAAAAGGCGGCCATGCTCAGGAAGGCGGCTCCAAGACAAGCCGACTCCTGGAAGGCGGCCTCCAGAGAGGCCGGCTCCCAGCAGTCGGCCCACGATGCCCTCAAAATCTGCGGCCCCATTAAAGAAGATAGGACAGGGTGAGGCAACAGTGTAGCCCATCCCCCCACGAATCTAGGAGCGGGCGTGGCCACAGTGCGGAGATCTCCGCCCGGCGCGACACTGTTGCCATTTCGCCCTTGACGTCACTCCTGACAGGCCAAGTACTGCTCCCACGACCGCCTGTCGGTATGGCCCAAGGACGGCGGGCCCTACCGGTCAGTGAGAGCCCGGAGGGTAGCGGGAGCCGCACCATTCAGACCCGAGGGAGGCCGGCTCCCAGCAGATGGCCCGATCCTTCCTCAGGGTCCCACGCACCATTAACCAGATAAGATGCAGAATGGCTACAGTGATCTCCCGCCAGGTGGTGGGACTGTAGCCACGCCTTCCCGACCAAGCGTGCGTCATTAGCAACACGACTACAGTAATCCGCAGCCGGCAGGACCCGCGAGCGGCGGAGGCGGCCTGTCAGCTCCGTACCAGACCAGCCGGCGGGCCCCAGCAGTCGACGGAGAAGCTGGCTACCAGAGAGACAGACAACCGGGTCCTATGCCCAGCCAGATTACCATTGTACCCCTGGGGGGCAGGCCTATATAAACCCCCAGGGCACCCATGCAAAGGGTTCACACCCGGATAGGACTAGATTCATACCTAGGGGAGGAAAGAGCAAGCCCTGCCTTCTCCCACCTCTAGCATACAGCTCGAGGAGCATCATTGTACACACTTGAGCCTTAGTGATCATGCGGAGACCCCGCAGAGCAGGACTAGGGGTGTTATCTCCTAGGAGAGCCTCGAACCTGGGTAAAGTTCGCCGGCGTACGTGTCTACGCCTCATCCCGCTTCCGGGCACCAGCGATGTTCTACTCGCTCCCACCATGATAAGCCATCCCTTGGCATATGTCGCACCCAACCCCCGACATTTGGCGCCCACTGTGGGGCGAGGTGCACCGTCATCCGGAGACCTGTTCTGGACGGGAACCCTTTTCCTCCCTGGCGAGCCTAGCCAGCCCGGCATGCCAGACAGAGTCTGTGTCGACACGCTGCACGGCGCGGAGCTCGCCTGCGCAGCGAGCTGCCTCGCCAACCTTGTTGGCGAGGTTCGCCTCTCTGACAAGCCGGCGTCCGATGCGGGCGATGACGGCCCCGAGAGCCGCCTTGTCAGCCTCCTCGATCAGCTCCACGTCGCCAGCGAGCCCGCCGCAGATTTGGAATCCGTTGGCTCCACCAACCCGATGCTTGTCGACTCCGACACTGCGTCGCTTGACGCGTTTCCCACCAACGTGGTAGTCTACGACGAGCCGTCGCCTCGCGAGGAGAGTGGCGAAAGCGCCATCACGGAGGTGCTTGTCATCGGCCACAGTGAGCACTCTGATGGAGATGCCCATGACCCGCTCAACACAACACTACAAGACCTGACGGCACCTATCCCAGAGGACGCTGATGCCGAGATGCTGGAAGCGCACTGCCTCCAACTCGTTGAGGGCGCCAAAAAGCTCGCTAGCATGAGATGCCTGTCGGAAGCCTACCGACGCGAGATGGACCGCGCCGTAGGCGGCACGCCGGCTCCCGTTGGGCCCAGCCGCCTTGGCGCGGTCCAGCAGCGCGGCGTGGCCATCGCCAACCTGCTCGGGGCATATCTCCCCATCTACGCCACGCCCGCGGAAAATATCCGAGCTGCCCAGGCGGCAGCAGAAGAATTAGACAAGTTTGAGGGCGAAGAGCGTCGCCAGATGGCGGAGCGCGTCCATCGGCTCCTCAATGCGGCAACTGAGAAGCACGAGGCCAGTTGCCGCACTGAGGCGCCACACCGGCATAACGACGATCCGCCTCCCCGCCGAGACCAAGGCGCGACATCTCGGACACCGACTGGTGACGTCTGCGGGAGAAGAGACAAGGAGCCGGCTGCTAGCCGCAGCCGGACTCGCATCACCATTGAGTGCGACCAAGACGGCCGCCCAAGAGGAGTGGAACGACGAGACGACTGTCCGCCTCCTCCCCCTCGGAGGGAAAGGCGCATCACCTCGCCACCTGTTGAGCACCCGACACTTGGCGACCGCCTTGGCCGCCGAGAGGGAGTCGGAGAGAATGATGCCCGCCATCGGATTGACCTTCTCCACCGGTCCCTGGCACTAGAAGAGAAAGATGAACTGGGCCCGCCCTGTTTCGGCCCCCGCATCCGAGACGAACCTTTCCCCAAAGGGTTCATGCTCCCAAGAGACACGCCCAAATACACCGGCTCCGTGAAGCCGGAGGACTGGCTGGTCGACTACTCCACAGCCGTCAGCATAGCCAATGACAACAAGCACGTTGCCGTGAAGTATGTCCCTCTCATGCTCCAGGGCACAACACGGACATGGCTGAACAGTCTGAAGCCCCGCAGCATCAACAGTTGGGTTGACTTCACAGAAGCCTTCGTCCGCAACTTCACCAGCATGTCCAAGCGGCCTCCTAAGCCTCGCCAGCTCTCCTTGTGCGTGCAAGGCCCCAACGAGTCGACTCGCGACTACCTCACACGCTGGGCTGAGCTCCACAACTCTTGCGAAGGCATGCACGAGGTGCAGGCTATCGAGTACTTCACCGGTAGGTGCTGGGAGGGCACCCTCCTCAAGCACCGACTCCTCTGTGACGAGCTGGCGACCCTCGACGAGCTGCTGATCATAGCAGATAAATATGCTACGGCCGACTCCTCCATGAAGGCAGAAATTCAAGTTGATGCGTCTGGCAAAGTAGCCCCTCAGGCTCCTCGAACCCCGGGTGGAGACACCAGCCGGCGCCAGCAACAGAGCAACAACAAGCGCAAAGCCATACAGCCGGCTTCCATAAGCCGGCAAGTGGCAGCAATCGACGACCAGCAGCCGGATGGGCAGCCTCCGTCCAAACGCCCGAAGGGCGGCAAGTCCAATTGGCTGCCAGCCTTCTCATATGAGCAGATTCTTGATGCACCCTGCAAATTTCACAGTGGTGCGAAGCCGTCCAACCATACCACTCGGAAGTGCCATTGGCTCACCAGGATCGCCAAGGGAGACGACCTTCCACCTCCTCCGCCTGCTGGGCAGCAGCCGCCCCCTCCCCCTCAGCAACCGGCCGTTCGACCAGTCAGAGCCGTACATGATGAGTACCCTGAAGAGCACGAAGCTTATGTCGTGTTCACCAGCGTGGCCGACGATAAGCACAGCAGACAGCAACAGCAGCAAGAAGTGAATGCAGTAACGTCAGAGACCCTTGAGTTCATGCATTGGTCCGAGAAGCCCATCAACTGGAGAAGAGTCGACCACCCGGATGTGATGCCCAATCCCGGTTCCTACGCCCTGGTTCTGGATGCCACCTTTGCCACTAAAAAGCGAGCTGCTCGATTTTCTCGAGTTTTGATAGATGGCGGCAGCGACATCAACATTCTATACAAAGATACCATGGAGAAGTTAGGAATTAGACAAAGGCAGCTTCAGCTCAGCCGAACTGTATTCCATGGCATAGTTCCCGGCCTTTCCTGCTCACCAATCGGTAAGATCCAGATAGACGTCCTCTTTGGGGACAAGGATCACTTCCAACGAGAGCAAGTTTTGTTTGAAGTGGTGGACCTCAAGAGCCCCTACCATGCGCTACTTGGCCGACCTGCACTGGCCAAGTTCATGGCGGTCCCCCATTACGCTTACCTCAAGATGAAGATGCCGAGTTCTAAGGGAATTCTGACTGTAACCGGGGACTACAAGAAGTCGTCCGCTTGTGCGGCTGAAAGCAGTCGGCTGGCCGAGTCCCTCGTGATCGCAGCTGAGAGGCAGCTTCTTGACCGAGTTGTGGCGATGGTAGGCAAGCAGCCAGAGATGTCACCCCACCCCAAAGAGTCGGAAGCCGAGGGCTCGTTCAAGCCGGCCAAGGGGACAAAGAAGATTCCCTTGGACCCGGAGCACCCGGAGAGGTACGCTGTCGTAGGAGCAAACCTCGATAGCAAATAGGAAGGCGAGCTCGTCGATTTCCTCCGTGAGAATCGGGACATCTTTGCATGGTCACCAAAAGACATGCCGGGTGTTCCGACGGATTTCGCCGAGCACAAGTTACATGTCCGATCTGACGCCAAGCCGGTCAGGCAGCCCTTGCACAGCCTGTCAGGCACTACAAGAAATATGTCAACTTATGACCACCACTATTGGTCACTGAATGGTCACAAATTTCCATTTATGACCTTTTTGTGACCAAAAACATAAGGTCAAAAGCTGGGCGTCGTAAACTGACTATAGCGACCTTTCTTCTAGAATGGTCGCAAACGTTTATGAGCAAAATATGTCCACTGTGGCGTTTTGGTCACTAGCAACCTCTCCAGGCCACGTAGGCATCCAGCGTGGCAAGCTGATGTGGCACAAGATTCAGCCCGGTCCAATTCAGTTTTCTACATGGGCCTAGCCCAACAATTCGGCCTTTTTACTGTAATTTTTCCTGTGCTTTTATTAGCTACATGGGTCTGGCCCAACAATTCAGCCTTATTAATTTCTTTGCGTGGCCCTTTTAATAGCATATTTTCTTTTTGATCATGTATTTTTCTGGGCCATTTCTTTGTTGGGCCTCTCATGTTTTTTATATGTATCATGGGTCCACTAGTCAAATGGATCCCAGTTATCATGTTCTCATAAGTGGGTCCAAGTTGTCAGGTTCTAGCAAGTGGGTCCGACTTGTCAGGGCCATATTCCTCATTTCATTTTGACAGTAAATAAATAACCAATATTTAAATTGGCACCGACAAAATACACATATAATACTTCAAATAACAACAACCAGATTCAGTATAGAGCCAGATTCTGTATGGAGCTCCTGCTCTACAAATAACACACAATACAATGGTGCTCCTGCTCTACAAATAACTCTACAAGTGGAGTAACTAATTTACAAGCTCTACAAGCACTATATTCTTCAGGATGGAGCTCCTTCGATAGCATTACAAACAGGCAAATGCACCTGCTCCTGCCATAGTCAGGACTGAGCTAATACGGTCGCCCTGTTACATGAATCAGGAGAGAAGAATCAGAAAACTGGAGCCAATATATTATGAAGAGACCATTCAATAAAAAGGACAAGTTCTTCAGAATGATAACACAAATTCAGCTAGCACAATGCTTTTAGAAGTTACAAAAAATAACGATTACTACATGGCAGATGATCATGAAGAGTATAAACACATCTTAAATCTTACTTGTAAAAACAGAATACATTAGTGCAGGGGAGTTCAGGCAGAAAACATACTACCATAGTGTGCCCCTGGTTAGCCCGAATCAGCAGCTCGCCATACTCCTCCAACAGACTGAACCTCTACTTGCTGTCTCGCCTGACCGCCTACACGCGAGAAGGCAAAAAAACATTTACTTAAAGCATCTTACAATTCACAACAAGTTCAAGACTGACCCAATTAATTTTACAGCATATAGAGATTTCACAATCAATGGTCATGGTGCTAGGCTGCTAGCTATCAAGATGAAAACAACATGTAGCAGATACATTGTACAAACAGGAATTCGGCTGAAATCCTAGGTCACAAACCCACAACATCGCATTAACACTACGTGTGCAATGATTTGGCTAACAAGTGCAAACAACACGAAACACATACTGTAGCACAACGAACAACACAGGCCATAGAAATAATATAACCAGTCAAGGGCAGCTCTAAGCAAGCATAGTTGCACATGAAAATTCAACTGTCTAGTTAAATGCTCTACAGGTCTTCTAAATTGCTCGATAGATAAAAACAGCGCAAAATACTTCATGAAAGCACGAAATCATTACATTGTACTGGTACTGAAACAGAAACAGGAACAAATCGAGCATCGGCTCCAACGCAGATCGGGAATACAGCAATACAATATCAAAAATAAACTACTAGAATACATAGAAATTCCATGCAAATGAGTAATTCCATAATACAGTTTCTTTTTTTGAAGAGTTGCATATCACAATAAAAACAGATACAATGTTTAATTGCCCGAGGCCAGAACAGTATAGTAAAGAACACAGAACATTCAAGGCATGCATACATTATTAATTAAAAGAGAGGATCTATCAATAAGGATGAGTTAACCCATGCATTCCTTACATATGAGAGCATTAGAATACAGTTAACAGATGCACTTTCACCGTCAAATCTGAAGTAATACAACCAATCATAGTTAAAATGGCTGGGATGTAACTCATATCTATACGCAGGTCACATACTAGCATAGATCTTAAACAAGCTGAGTTAAGGAAAAATTAATGACTGAAACAATTCTAACAGCAAGCTGGTTAAGCGGTGCAGCCTTCCAGGTACCATTGCATACCCAACTTATAATATTGCCATCAAACTTCCACATAAATGACAAGTGAAACATGCTGATGGACAACATAATTTAGCTCATACAATGCAAAACTATTGTACACAAAAACACAGTTTGGATCTATCTAGCAAACCGTTTTAAGAACAAATCACATCAAGACATGGACAGTAAAGGCAATCATTTTAGAAGGCTTGGACTGCATATACAAGTTGATAATGGAACTAACAGAGTTTAGCTTATGTAGTTCAAGAATTATACTCCCTCCGTCCGAAAATAAGTGACTCAACTTTGTACTAACTTTGTACTAAAGCTAGTACAAAGTTGAGTCACTTATTTTGGGACGGAGGGAGTACTTGACATTGGAACGCTAGCACGTGGAAATTGGAGGAACTGAAACTGCATCCACCGGGCAGAACCAGCTGTGCATGGCTGTTGCAGCGGAAAAAGACTGCCTCAGTCAACCTATTATTTTGCTTGGGATGAGGATGATCTACAAAAATGAGTAAGATATTATTGGCATCAGCTGAACTAGCAGTAGTGCATCTAACTGAGATACGGATAAAGACAGGTAAAAGCTGAGACAAAGTAGCTACTGGCCTGCTACATCAAGGAATCCCTCTCTATCTCTCTGCTTGCATGTTTTCAAGCACACGAGGGAAACCTAACAAGCTACCAGTACAAACCTAATAAATAACAAACAGAGGAGGCTCCACGTCCAAGGCCACCAGATGATTAGCATCTCCACCAGACGATCTACAATCACAAGTCCAAGGCCACCAGATGATTAGCAGTGGCTCGACTAATCAACTATTCACTACTGGAGTAATGATTACCAAGTTATCCGTCACATCTTGCTGTTGGCAACATCACACAAGAACCAGAGTGTCGTCGTCCACCTCGCCCTTGAGGTCAAGCAGCTCGAAGATGAGGCTCCACGTCGCGTACACAGCTACAAATTAACGCATGCATATGGATCAGTACAGGAATGCCCCACCCAAAAGCGGAATGGGAGGATCAGAGAAAGCAAGAGAAGGTGGAGGATGTGTGCAGGGAGGGGGGAATGTCATTACCTGGAACCGTATGAAGAAGGTGGAAGACGGCTGCGTGAGAATCCTCTCGGTGCCGCCGCACCCTCCTAGTGAGTGCAGATCCGGGGCCTCACTTGGTCACGACCAGATGTGACCCTTGTCGAGGACGTGGCCGATAGCCGCGAGGACGAGCAAGATGCAGCTCGTCGTGGATCTGGGAGGGCCACTGCGTCACCTGCTCGATCCGGGAGCGCTGGTGGTGCATGCACCTGCGTGAGGAGGGAAGACACAACACGTAAGGTAGAGTAAGGGAAGCCGAGGGGAGAACATCAAATCGACATATTGCCTTACCTATACGAGCAGCAGAAGCACGCGTGGATGGCGTCATCGACCGAGCGGAAGCAGACGTGGGGATGCAGCCAACTCGCCATGGAGATGGAGCACCAGGTCCAACCCATGGGTGGATCTGGAAGCCGATGCCATGGAGGAGATGAGCTCCAGGTCCAGCCCCTGGGCGGATCTAGGAATGATCGAGGAGAGGTCGACGGTGGGGTGGTGCGGCCGCCGTGGGCGAGGATGACGGCGGGGTGGCGGCGGCCGCCGTGGGCGAGATCGACGGTGGGGTGGGGGCGGCGGTTGTGGACAAGCACGGTGGATCCGGGCGGGGCTGGGGACGGGACCGGGGGAGGATGGTATCTACACGAGGCCATCGCCTGGGTTTGTGGCGTGGTGGAGGCGGCCGTGAGGAGGGAAGGAGGAGAAGGAGAGGGAGGGAGGGCGCCGCCGCCGGTGATGGGAAGCTAGGGTTAGAGAGGGGTGGCGGCGTCGATCTGGATCGGATCGAGATCTGAGGGAGGGAGAGGGCGGCGGCTGTGGGTGCGGGTTGTGTTAGGTCTAGTTAGGTGAGACGGTGGGGGGGTCAAGTCTGCCGTTAGATCAGGGACGATCGGACGGTTCAGATCGCCTACGGTAGGGTGATCCGGGAGAGACGTCCTGATTGGTTGAAGACTATGGCTGTAATTTAAATATAGTCTTTAAGTGCTAAAAACAAAGGGGTTTATGAAGCAACTACCAATAATATTTTGCAAAATGGAACCACTAAAATTTTCACTCAAGTTACACCACATTTTATGGATGATGATAACCAACTTGTATGCATTTCCAATCGTTCTAGCCTTTTTTGGCCATTTAAGTTTTGTAAGATTCCATCCGCAGCTACGAACGGTTATGCCCATGGTTTTAATCGTGTTTTGAAATTGGCATAAAGAATTAAAGAAATCAAAAAATGGAAAGCCTTTGCATTGTGTGATCTAGTGTCTAGGAAAAAACAAACTTCTAACACGATAATTACTTTTAAAAAGTCTACTTAAATAGTCAATCTTATGGTCACATTCTTGGCATAGTCTACTCAAATGACCTCATATCGTGCACAAGGGTGCATCCTGGAATGGCAAACAATTTTGCCTAAGGAATCTTTTATTTTCTTTGGACGAAAAATCAGTTTTCCATTTTTTCGATTGCCCAAAATGAGTTTTTTTGTGAAGGGCCTACCATATATTTGTTGCAAAATTGTACCTAATCAATTTTATAAAATACTAGGCCATATATAATGCACAATTGACCAAATGGTCGGGTGTAAAAAGTTTTGATCCACCTCTGGTGAAAAAGACAAATTCCCGCTGATTCAGCAGGAAGCGGGTCAAATTTGAACTGTAGCTACCTCGTAGTTTGCTATTTATTTTTTCCAAAAATCATTTCTAGGTACATAAGTATCTATTTAATCAGAGAAATACCAAAAAATTCCAAGATTCAACCACTACCTAGGAACGGTTAAGCCCGCCGTTTTGACCGCATTTTGAAACGGGCATAAAAAATTCAAACAAATTCAAAAAATTGGGAAAACTTCGCATTGTGTCATTATATGTGACCAAGTTTTCAGGAAAAATAATAAACTTGTAATACGATGTTGCCTAAGGAATTTTTCATTTATTTTGGACGAAAAAATCATTTTCCATTTTCAGAGTGCCCAAAATGAGTTTTTTTTGTGAAGGACCTACCAAATAATTGTTGCAACTTTAGACCAAATGAATTTTATAAAATACTAGGCCATATTTAATGCACAATTGACCAAATAGTTGGGTGTCACAAGCTTTGATCCACCTCTGGTGAAGAAGACAAATTTCTGCCGATTCAGCTGGAAGCGGGTCAAATTTGAACTGCAGCTGCCTCATAGTTTGCTATTTATTTTTTTCCAAAAATCATTTCTAGGTACATAAGTATCTATTTAATCAGAGAAACACCAAAAAAATTCCAAGATTCAACCACTAGCTAGGAACGGTCATTCCCGCCGTTTTGACCGCATTTTGAGACGGGCATAAAGAATTCAAAAAAATCAAAAAATTGGGAAACCTTCGCATTGTGTCATCATATGTGGCCAAGTTCCTAGGAAAAATAACAAACTTGTAATACGGCAATTATTTTAAAAAAGTGTTCTCAGAAACGAGCTATCACGTGTGGAGATCAATGGCTTTCAAGCCAAATGATCAATCTTATGGCCACATTTATGGCATAGTTTGTTCAAATGATCTCATATTGTGCACAATAGTTCATATTGGAATGGCAAACAATGTTGTCTAAGGAAGTTTTCATTTTCGTTGGAAGAAAATACCATTTTCCATTTTTCGATTGCCCGAAAGGAGGTTTTTCTGTGAAGGAACTACCAAATAATTGTTGCAAAATTGGACCAAATCATTTTTATAAAATACTAGGCAATATTTAATGCACAATTGACAAAATGGTTCGGTGTAAATTTTTTTGATCCACCTCTCGTGAAAAAGACAAATTTCCGCCGATACAGGTGGAAGCGGATCAAATTTGAACTGCAGCTGCCTCATAGTTTGCTATTTATTTTTCCAAAAATCATTTCTAGTTACATAAGGACCTATTTAATCATAAATACATGGTTTGGTGGCGATACGTCGAGGTTTGGGCGGTGGCTGAGGGCCCCAACTCTAGAGCGCGTAAACTCGCATGCCCGTCGCGTGGTCACCGCGTGACCGTAATGTTGCCATGTGTTCTGGGCGGACTAGGCATGTCTAGTGGGTTGGGCACTCCCCAGGTTGGTGCTAGGAAGAAATTTACTATATAAGATTCTCACGAGGAGACCGATCGATGCTCAAACATGAATTAACAGCCAAGTGTTTGATTAGCGGTACGGGAAATGCACATGGCCAATGGGCGTGAGTTTTGGCTGAGGATGATCATCTACTAAGGAGAATGTCTTCACAAATTTTGAGCTCAAAAAAAGGATCGTAGGTGGTACTTGCTTTGCAAAGTACCACGCTGGACAAAAATATGAATGTTGAAGCTGGGCTCAAAATAATGAATGGAGTGAGCTGAAATTTTGTGGAGGATGGTTATTTGGGCATAGGAAAGCATTGTAGAAAATTGATACCATTTGGACATGCCAAAGTAGTACTTCCTTCACAATGCTCTTCTATGGACAGAAACTTGGGAAAACTAGTGAGAGAGATTGGATGAATGAAATGAGCTCAAAATTGGTGCAGGTAAGTTACTTAGGTATGGTCATGCGCTGGTAAATTTTCAGATCATTTGGGTAAGCCTAGCTAGTACTTACTTCACAAAGCTTCTCTCGAGGTAGAAACTTTGGAAATTTCCCGAGAAAGATTTACTAGGAAAATTGAGCTGAATATTATCATGTGGCAATGATTTGGGTATGGAAGAGTGCCCGAAAAGTTTGAGGGTAATAGGAGGGGTCTATATAACACTTGCTTTGCAACGTGCCAATTTGGCCATAAAATATAAATTGAACTTGGGATCACATAGATGATTTTACTGAGCTGCAATTTGGAGGAGGGTGATAATTTGGGCATATGAAGGAACTGTATAAATTTCATGTCATTTAGAGATATAAAAAAGGTACTTCCTTCACAATGCTTCTAGGTGGACAAAAACTTTGGAAATTTGCCGAAGAATATTTGCTAGGCAAATGGAGCTGAATTTTGTCATGCGGTAATGATTTGGATAGGAAAGAGTGCCCAAAAATTTCAAGGGCAATCAAGAATATATAAATAGCACTTTCTTCATAAAGTGTTGTTGTGAACAGAATAGGAAAATGAATATTGTTGAATTAGTTTTGAACTAGCCAAGGAAGGATTTTTACATATTTGATGAAGATATGCCCCAAAGAATTTATGAGATTTTTTTGGGAATTTTGGAAATGATAGAAATATAGGTTGCTTCACAACCTAGGGCAAAAACTGCCACATGGACATGACACATAGGCAAAACTGATGAGATGGCGCCTAGTCATCACAACCCACCATAATCTACAAGGCTATGACCATCTATATTGGTCATTAACAACTAGAAATAAGGCAGCAGACTAGCACTGTTTGCTTTGTGACCATTTCGTGTAAGGAAATTACGACCTTTCTGACCAAAATGGTCGCAATGGTTTAGGGTTTGGAGCCCCCTGAACAGCTTTTGACCAATTGGTCTAAAATGGTCATAAATTTATGACCAATTCTTCGAGGGTCACTGACAGAAGGTCATAAGTTGACATATTTCTTGTAGTGAGAAGAGAAGAGAAGAGTTGTCGGAGAAGAGATAACCCGGCTGCTAGCAGCCGGCTTCATCATGGAAGTATTCTTCCTAGAGTGGCTGGCCAACCCAGTCCTTATGCTAAAGAAAAACAAGCAATGGCGCATGTGTATTGATTACACCAGCCTCAACAAAGGCTGCCCCAAAGACCGGTTCGCTTTGCCAAGAATTGACCAAGTGATAGACTCCACAGCCGGATGTGAGCTGTTGAGTTTCTTGGATGCATACTCAGGATATCACTAGATCAAGCTGAATCCGGCCAACCGACTGAAGATTGCCTTCATCACGCCATTTGGAGCCTTCTGCTACTTAACCATGACGTTCGGCTTGAGGAACGCTAGCGCCACGTTTCAACGCTGCATGCAGAAATGTCTCCTCAGGCAACTTGGCAGAAACGCCCACGTTTACATGGACAATGTCGTGGTGAAGACGGAGAAGCGCGGAACGCTGCTAGAAGACCTCAAGGAGACCTTTGAGAACCTGCGTCAATTTCAGATCAAGCTCAACCTGGAGAAATGCGTCTTCGGAGTGCCCGCCGGCCAGCTCCTTGGCTTCCTTTTCTCGGAATGCGACATAGAGTGCAACCCTATGAAGATCAAGGCTATCGAGAGGATGGAAGTGCCCACCCGACTGCTGGACGTACAAAAGTTCACCGGCTGCCTGGCGTCCATCAGCCGTTTCATCAGTCGGCTGTGAGAGAAGGCTCTCCCCCTGTACCAGCTCATGAAGAAGACCACTTTTTTCGAGTGGGACGACAAGGCGAATGAAGCATTTCTCCAACTCAAGAAGATGTTGACCACTCCACCTGTCCTGGCGGCTCCGACTCCTAAGGAGCCCATGCTCCTCTACATCGCCGCCACCAGCCGGGTGGTCAGCACAGTCATAGTGGTAGAACGCAAGGAGGAAGGCAAGGCACTACGAGTCCAGAGACCGGTGTACTACTTGAGTGAAGTGCTGTCCACCTCCAAGAAAAACTACCCCCTCTATCAGAAGATGTGCTATGGTGTGCACTTTGCCGCCAAAAAATTGAAGCCATACTTTCAAGAGCACCCAATCACTGTCATCTGCACTACTCCGCTCGTCGAGATCATTGGAAGCCGAGATGCCTCCGGCCGAGTGGCCAAATGGGCCATAGAGTTGGCCCCCTACACTATCTACTACTAGCCTCGCACCGCCCTCAAATCACAAGCATTGGCCGACTTCCTCGTCGACTGGGCCAAGACCTAGTACCTGCTGCCGGCACCGGACTCCACTCATTGGTGGATGCACTTTGATGGTTCCAAGATGCGTACCGGTTTGGGAGCCGACATCGTCCTCACCTCTCCCAAAGGCGACAAGCTCAAATACGTGCTACAAATTCATTTTTCCGCCTCCAACAACGTTGCTGAGTATGAGGCACTCATTCACGGGCTCCGGCTTGCCAAAGAACTCGGCATTCGCCGGATCCTGTGCTATGGTGACTCTAACTTGGTGGTCCAGCAGTTGTCGGGCGACTGGGACGCCAAGGATGCAAACATGGCGCACTATCGTTTCCTCGTACAGCAACTCAGTGGATATTTTGATGGGTGTGAGTTCCTCCATGTGCCAAGAAATGACAATGAGCAAGCAGATGCCTTGGCGCGAATCGGCTCTACCCGTCAAGCAATACCAACCGTCGTCGCCCTACAACGCCTCCTCAAGCCGTCTGTCAAGCCATCGCCAGAGTCGGATTCCATCTTCGTGCCGGCTCCTCCTGAAGCAGTCGGATCCGGCTCAAGAGCTCCAGCAGTCAGCACAGGAATTCTGGCAGGCGGCTTGGGGACTGCGGCAGTCGCACCCGGCCCGGGGACTTCAGAACCCGGCCCGGGGACTGCAGCAGTCGGCCCGAAGACTTCATCGACCCAGCAAGCGGCGGCGCCGGCCGACTCCAACCTGCCGCCTCCCGGCCCAACCACCCTCGTCCCAGTTGCAGTCCTAACAGTTGAAGAAATCACAACACCTTCATGGGCCCAGCCCATCCTCAACTTTCTGGTAAACAAGGAGTTGCCGACTGATGAGATCTCGGCCAGGCAAGTGCAACGACGGGCGGCAGCGTACACCATAGTCAACAGAGAGCTTGTGAGGCGTAGTGTCACCGGTGTCTACCAGCGCTGCGTCGAGCCGGAGCATGGCCAAGCAATCCTCAGAGACATCCATCAAGGCGAATGTGGCCACCATGCGGCTTCAAGAGTGCTTGTCGCCAAGGCTTTCCGCCATGGTTTTTTCTGGCCAACTGCCCTAGAAGACGACAAGAGTTTGGTCCAGAAATGCAAAGGGTGCCAGAAGTTTCGTTCAAAGCCTCATCAACCGGCTTTTGCGCTCAAGACTATTCCCATAGCCTGGCCCTTTGCCATCTGGGGCCTGGATATGGTGGGACCATTCAATACGGCAAGGGGTGGCTTGACTCATCTGCTTGTCGTGGTGGACAAGTTCACCAAGTGGATAGAAGCAAAACCAATCAAGAAGTTGAATGGTCTGACCGCTGTGACTTTCATCTCCGGCATCACTGTCCGGTACGGCATACCACACAGCATCATCACCAACAATGACATGAATTTCGCCAACGGTGCCTTGGCCCGTTTCTGCGGGACGCAGGGCATCCGACTGGACCTAGCGTCCATCGCTCATCCACAGTCAAACGGCCAGGTGGAGTGAGCAAACGGCCTTATTTTGTCCAGCATCAAGCCCCGACTGGTTGAGCCTTTGGAGTGGTCGGCCGGCTGCTGGCTCGACGAGCTGCCGGCCGTCCTCTGGTGTCTGCGCACAACCCCGAACAAGTCAACTGGCTTCACGCCTTTCTTCCTCGTCTACAGTGCCGAGGCCGTCATCCCAACGGACATAGAATTCGACTCCCCTCGAGTCACCATGTACACCAAAGAGGAGGCAGAAGAAGCACGTCGAGACGGTGTCGATCTGCTGGAAGAGGGTCGGCTGCTGGCACTTAGCTGGTCCAGCATCTACCAGCAGAGCCTACGCTGATACTACAACCAGAAGGTCAAGCCGAGATCTTTCCAAGAAGGAGACCTTGTGCTTCGGCTGATCCAGCGAACAGCCGACCTATACAAGCTCTCGGCGCCTTGGGAAGGCCCGTTCATCATCAGCAAGGTGTTGGGAAATTACTCCTACTACCTGATCGACGCTCAGAAGCCTCGAGCATGCAAGAGGGACGACTCCGGCAAGGAGACGGAGCGGCCATGGAATGCAAATCCCCTTCGAAGATTTTACAGTTGATGCAGTATGTACCACGCTATCTTTTGTATTAAAGCATGAAGACTCCGGGTCCCCTGAGAAGAGCTCGGGGACTGCCCTCTTTTATCTATATGATAAGAATTATCCCTATAAGGTCATTTTCTTTATACTGATTGGCGCCGGGTCCGACTAGTCGGCCCGAGAACTTGCTGTCTTGTACTATGAAGTGCTTCCTGCAGCTAGACAAGTAATGTGTTGGCACTTAAGCCACCTCCTCCCAGAAGCCACAGCTCACAGAGCGACTGTCTGGTGGGCAGGAGCAAGGCAGAAAGGGTGTCCACATGAAAAATGACTAAGAACACAAAGCACACTCATAGTTCGAGCCGGTTTCCCGCCTCCTATGACCGACTGTTGAGCAGGCGGCCTGTCAACTTCTACTTAACTTGCTAGAATGTTCTAAAACGGCTAAGTACTTGCCTTCCCAAAAGTAGCTAAGTACTTGACCCAGCCACAGTCTGCAGAGCGGCTGTTCGGCTGGCAAGACGGCAACCACGGGAAGGCGGCAAAGGAAAAAGCCAAAGAGCAGCAAGCAAGAAAAGATAGAACTCGGAATAATATTTACATAACAAAGGCCCTTGGCCAATCTTCAAAACACAAGTTTAAGATACACCCCACGGGTGGAATTGTGCAAAATTAACAGGTTCATCAAGACTGATAGACAGGCGAAACAAAGATAAACTAGCGACCTAGGAAGTGGCAGAGGGGTTTGGTGGAGCGGAGGAATCGGCGGTGCCGGTTGGTGGAACGGCCGGCTGGTCAGTCTTTACCTGGTCTCCCCTGGCGACAGCTGGCTTGGTTTGGCGTGGCTCATTGCTCGAAGCGCGGTCGGGCTGGGGCTGGCCGCCCGCTCCAACCTCTGGCGCCTCTTCTTCGCCTTCCTCCTCCGTCTCGCCCTCTTCCTTGCCGCTGGAGTCGATCACCTCCGCCGAGTCTTCGCCGTCTTCTGGGTTCAGCCCGAACCATTCCGGCGGCGCCTCGGTGCCGTCCTCAACCTGCTCTGGGACGAAGGTGCTGGTGTCGGTGTACTCGGCAATCGACGCCGCGTGCTTGACAAGTTCATCTTCCACGCCCGCCAACTCCTCCTGAGCCTCCAGCCGAAACGTGGCTAGCTGGGCTAGACTCAGCCCAGGAAACCACGCCTTGACAAACTCCAAGGCCCAGCGCGCTCCAGCCAGGGCCGAGGAGCCCTTCCAGGCCTCAAGATGGCCGGCCGCCACCTCCAGCCAGTCGGCAGTCCGATTGGGGGTGCGCGGTGCCAGCATGTCGGGCCACAGGGCGGCGATCGCCTGGGCACCGACATGCTGAAGCCGGCGCAACATCTGGTGGGCCGGCCGAAGACGGACCACGACGCTCAGGATCTGCTCGTTAAGGGTCCGGGGGGCGTTGGCGGTGATCTGCGCACCGTCCGCCCTCCGTCCCTCGCGATCAGCTTCGATGGCCTAGTTGGCGGCGTCCGAATGGCCAGGGAAGAAGTCTACCAAAACAGAAAGTAGAAAGCCAAAGTTAAAAACAAGAAGCCAGCTCAACCAACAAGCCGGCAGTTCAAAGAAGAAAAGAAAGGGAAACTCACCGTAGACTATGTCCTTGATCGCGTGAAAGACAGAAGTCAGCTCCATTTCCTTGTTAGTCCAGGCGGAGCGCTCGACCGCAAACTTAGCGAGGGGTCTGGTCTCCCCAACCTCCGCCTACTCCTGGGCCTTCTTGAGGAGCTCCTTCTGTTCCGCCAGCTATGTGACGAGGCGATCGCGCTCTTCGGCCAGCTTGCCGCAGTCCACCTCCTTGGCACGAAACGCGGTGTTGGCTTCCCCCAGTTGCCGTTGAAGAACAACATTGGCTTCTGCCAAAGGAGAAAAGGAAAGAGACGGCAATAGTCAGCAAAGAAAGATGAAGTCGCTAGGAAGATCCGGCCCGACTGCTCAGCAGTCGGCCCGAATCTTGGGGACTACAGCCCACGGGTGCGCCAGCGCGCCCCCGCAGAGGAAGAAGGAGACTTACTCCGGCTCTCCGACAAGTCAGCAGCACATTGATCCGACTCCAGGACCTTGGAGTTGAAGGCGGCCGCACGGAGGTTATGACAATCCTACAAGCAAAGATATTTAGTACTCGGAGCTCGCCAATTTGAGTTCCGAGCCGCCTGCTCAGCAGCCGGCCCGAAACTCGGGGACTACACCCAATGGGTGTGCCAGCGCGCCCCCACGAAGAAGTACAAGAATCAAATCAAAGAAGCAAGAAGTGTACCCGGATGGCCTCTCGCGACTCCAGGAAAGTCTTGTTCCAGAGCTTAAGAGCGTCGGCCCCAGCGTGGAGTTTTGTTTGTACATCCAGAATCGCCTGGTTCAGAGGGCCTGTTCCGCCTCCCCGCACCCACCGAGCGGGCGCGACGCTGGTCGCCTCGGTGTCCGGAATCAAGGAGCTTGCTGTGCTGGCCTCCAGCGGGTGCGGCACCGATGCCGCCTTCGCGAGCCGGCGGCGTAGGGGTGTGCAGACCCCAGGAGTCGGGCCCGTCACCATCTCATTCCCGGCTGGTGGCACTGGCGGGTCGATCGGCTGCTTGTCTCGAGCCTCTGTAGAAGGAGGTGGCGGGGTCACGATGACGTCCAGCATGGCAACGTCGCCACCGTCCCTCTCCATAGTAGGGTGCTCGCCGCCGGCTTCCCCAGTCTGCGCCATGAACTCCGGCGGTGGCGGCGCGGAGTTCAGAGGGACAACGAACACCGCCGACTGGCGGTGCACGGCTTCTTCAGCCTGCTTCTTCGCCGCGTCGTCGGCCTCGGCCTCCGCCTTGTCAGCTTTCGCCTTCTTCAGGCGGGCGGCTTCCCGCTCCTTGCACGCCTCCCGCGCGTTCCGCTCCATCGCCTCCCGGAGGTCGGCTGCCGAGTCGATCTGGCGGGCGGTGGTGGAGGTCTCCGGCGACCTCACAATAGAGCCGGCGGCCGACTTCTTAAGAGAGAGTGGAGCCCTAAAAATCAAGAACGTAAAGCAAAGAAGTTCAGAAATAGTCAATGAGAAGGAAAGCACAAAGGAAAGAAACTTACACCGACACCATAGGGGGTGCCTTGGGGAGCTTCTGGTACTTGGCCGCCTTCGCCGCGGCCTCCTTCCGCTTGGTCGCGCCGCTCGGATTCTTGGGCTTCTTTGGCGCACTGCCGAACAAGGCGACGCCTTGCTTACGCTTGCGCGTGCCGCCTCGGGCAGTCGGCTCGTCTGAGGGGCCCGCGTCCACCTTGCCGGCACCTTGCGCGGGGCGCGGCTCTTCTTCGTCCTCATCGTCATCAGGCCAGGACTCGATGCTGACTTCTTCGGAGCCACCGGCTTCATAGAAACCGCCAGTCGCGGTGTCCTCCAAGGCGGCCGCCCCCAAGTCAGGGTCGTCCACATCGCTTACCGCCCGGTCCGGCTGGTAGTCACCAACCGCCCCCACGAGAGCGACCGTCGTGTTCGACATATAGATCTGTTTCAGACAACAGAGGACCGGCTGATCAAGATCAAAATCAAGACTAGGGAAAGTATCTGAGAGAGAAAGAGAATCGGCAAACTTACTGCAGGTGGTGAGTTGGCGCGGGAATATGGCCGCTTGCCGAAACTCCAAGACCCCTCCAGCTTGAGGCCGAAGATCTCGTTCACCAAGTCACGACTTCAGCAGCCGGCATATCCTTGGTGCTCAGCCGGCATGGATCGCGGTGCCCGCTCATCTGGCTGATCAGGTGCGGCCGGCGTTGGAGCAGAAGAACCCGGTGCTCGACGAAGGCGACCAGCAAGTCTGACGCCTTGAGGCCTTCGATGTCGATCAGCTCCTAGAGCCGTTGGATGGCGGCGACGCCGTCTGCCGATACCGGCTTCAGCTTGTAGCCCCAGCTAGCCCGAGGCTCGACAGGCGGGCCGGCTTCGTATGCCGGCAGGTTGAGGAAGTCGGCAGCCGGGTCTATGTTCTCCACGTAGAAGTAGGATTGCTGCCACATCTTCACCGACTGCGGCAGCTTGATGGTGGGGAAGACGTTTTGCGGCGACGGCCGACGAACCCCAACAAAAGCACCACATCGGGCAGCCACGTCCCGGACGGAGGTGCCTGATACGTCTCCAACGTATCTATAATTTTTGATTGCTCCATGCTATATTATCTACTGTTTTGGACTATATTGGGCTTTATTTTCCACTTTTATATTATTTTTGGGACTAACCTATTAACCGGAGGCCCAACCCAGAATTGTTGTTTTTTTGCCTATTTCACTGTTTCGGATAAACAGAATATCAAATGGAGTCCAAACGGAATAAAATCTTCGGAAATGTGATTTTCTCACCGAACATGATCCAGGAGACTTGGACCCAACTGCAAGGGATCAAAGAGGTGGTCACGAGGGTGGGGGGCGCGCCCCCTGCCTCGTGGGCTCCTCGGTGCTCCACCCACGTACTCCTTCCTCCTATGTATACACACGTACCCCCAAACAATCAGAAGAGCAGCCAAAAACCTAATTCCACCGCCGCAACTTTCTGTATCCACGAGATCCCATCTTGGGGCCTGTTCCGGAGCTCCGCTGGAAGAGGGCCGTCATCACGGAGGGCTTCTACATCATCCTAGCCCCTCTGATGAAGTGTGAGTAGTTTACCTCAGACCTTCGGGTCCATAGTTAGTAGCTATATGGCTTCTTCTCTCTCTTTGAATCTCAATACAAAGTTCTCCCCCTCTCTTGTGGAGATCTATTCGATGTAATCTTCTTTTTGCGGTGTGTTTGTTGAGATCGATGAATTGTGGGTTTATGATCAAGTCTATATATGAATAATATTTGAATCTTCTCTGAATTCCTTTATGCATGATTGGTTATCTTTGCAAGTCTCTTCAAATTATCCGTTTGGTTTGGCCAACTAGATTGGTAGTTCTTGCCATGGGAGAAGTGCTTAGCTTTGGGTTCGATCTTGCGGTGTCCTTACCCAGTGACAGAAGGGGCAGCAAGGCACGTATTGTATCGTTGCCATCGAGGATAACAAGATGGGGTGTATTTCATATTTCATGAATTTATCTCTCTACATCATGTCATCTTGCTTAAGGCGTTACTCTGTTTTTAACTTAATACTCTAGATGCATGCTGGATAGCGGTCGATGAGTGGAGTAATAGTAGTAGATGCAGAATCATTTCGGTCTACTTGTCACAGACGTGATGCCTATATACATGATCATGCCTAGATATTCTCATAATTATGCAAAATTCTATGAATTGCTCAACAGTAATTTGTTCACCCACCGTAGAATACTTATGCTCTTGAGAGAAGCCACTAGTGAAACCTATGGCCCCCGGGTCTATTCTCATCATATCAATCTCCATCACTTTTATATTGTTTTGCTATTTACTTTGCTTTTACTTTTTACTTTGCATCTTTATATCAAAAATACCAAAAAAAATTATATCTATCAGATCTCACTCTCGTAAGTGACCGTGAAGGGCTTGACAACCCATAATCGCGTTGGTTGCGAGTAGCTATCGCTTTGTGCAGGTACGAGGGACTTGAGCGCGGGCTCCTACTGGATTGATACCTTGGTTCTAAAAAACTGAGGGAAATACTTACGCTACTCTGCTGCATCATCCCTTCCTCTTCGGGGAAAACCAACACAAGCTCAAGACATAGCAAGAAGGATTTCTAGCGCCATTGCCGGGGAGTCTACGCAAAAGGTCAATATACCAAGTACCCATCACAATCCCTATCTCTCGCATTACATTATTTGCCATTTGCCTCTCGTTTTCCTCTCCCCCCAATTCACCCTTGCCGTTTTATTCGCCCTCTCGCTCTCTATCCTCCCTCTCTGTTTGCCTTTTTTGTCCGTTTGCTTTTTGATTGCTCGTGTGTTAGATTGCTTGTTTGTCGCGATGGCTCAACCAAAATTTGGGGATCTTCACCTCAAAAGGTTAGAGGAGATCGAAAACAATGTTAGGAAGTTTATGTTTTTGCAATTTGAGCATAATAATTTCTTTAGAAACGAGCTTAAGGAACAAAAAAGTTTTATGAGTTATATGAATAAAGAGCTTGATGATATGTCTAAAGAATTTGAGGGTATAAGATCCCAGATTGCTCGTCTAGAGAAGATGACTGCTGAAATTTCGGATATGCAAGCCACCTTAGTCAATAAGATGGCCGCTAAACCGAATTCCTATGAAAATCAAGATGAAGATCTAAAAGTTATTGATGTGTCTTGTCACACCCTAGCTAGTCATGCATTAGAGTGTTGCATCATGTTTACTCTTTCATCAGAAACTTGAAATGGGGATGACAGAACCCCCAGTCCCCTCTGAAACCAACTAGGGTTTACTAAAAAAAAACTTTTCAATGAACCTGAAATGCCCTTCTAAAATGCCCATCATTTTTGTCTTGGTTCAGAATCTCTGCCAAAAGTGGTGCACATTTTCCTAGGCCATCTTAGGGTTTTTGAATTAAATCATAAATATTTGAGTTTGGGCATCTAAAATTATATAAAATATTTAAATGCTCAAATATCTCCAAACTAAAATGTTTCATGTTGGAAATAATCCAACTATGGACCAGGAGTAATTTGGTGATTTTAGGAGTTGCCTAAGTATTTTATTTAATTCAACAAAGTTGCAGATATATTAAATAAAAACAGAAACAGAAAAAAAGGGGAAAACTTACCTGGCGCCACCGCAGGCCCACCAGCAGCCCACCTGGCCGGCCCAGCCCGGCCACCGCTCCAGCGAGCTGCTTGGCTTGCCAGGCAGGCAGCCAAGGTGCTCGGCGGCGGCACCGCAGCTCGCCACGCAGCTGCACGCCGCCCTGCCTCCCCCTCTCGCCGCCCTGATGGCCTGGACGAGCTCCACGTCGCGCCCCGACCCTCCTGGACACCTCCATTCGCCCCCAGTTCCTCTCCCTCGCGCTCCCACGCCATGGCCGACGCCACCGTCGCCGCACCTCCGCCGTAGCCGTGCTCCCCTTCGTCTCCATGCCGCGCCACCGTGTCCAGAAGCTCCGCCGTCCTCCACTTCTTCGAGCTAGTCGAGCCCCGAGCGCTCGCGTGCCCCGAAGCCGCCGCACCAACCTCGCCCGAACCGCCATCGCCGGAGATCCCCTTCGCCGTCGCCGCCGCAGCAGCTCGTCCCCGACCACGCCGTCCTCCCCATCAAGACCGCAGTGAGCTGGGCTAACTTCCCCTTCCTCTCTTTCTCTCTCTCGTGCACCACAGCGAGCACACCAAGCTCACCCGCACGCGCCGTCGCGGACCTCGTCGCCGACGTGTTTCCGGCCACACTCCGGCCACAAGATGGTGTCCATCTTACTCACCGAGTCCCACAACACCTAGCTAGCCACTCCACGAGCCTCACCGACCCCTCTAGCGCCAAGTTCATCTTCGACCGAACCCCGGTGGCCGCCAAAGTCGTCGCCGGCGCCAACTCCGGCCACCCCGACCCCAACGGACTCCGCCAAGAGCTGCGGTTTGTCCTCAGCTCCACTCCGGTGGTCTCCGCGGTCCATTTGGTGGCCGAAATGGCCAAAACCACTCCCGCCGCCGCGTCGGGCTCGCCGGCGGCTAAACGCCGGCGTCGCTGGCTTTGACTTTGACCACGGGTGGGCCCTGGTTGACTCCCCTGAGTCAATGACAGGTGGGCCCAGCCCTGTTAATTAAACAAGATTAGTTTTAATTAAATTTTAATTAAAATAATCACCCTGACATGCGGGACCCACTGTCGGGTTTGACCCAGACCTGTTCCGTTGACCTGCTGACGTCACACTGACGTCAGGCTGACGCAGTAATTGATTTTCTGGATTTAATTTAAATCAGGAAATTCCAGAATATTATTTAAACTTCAAAAATTCATAACTTTTATTCTGTAACTCCAAATTGGACAAATTATATATGAAAAATGATCAGAAAAATCCAATCTATCCATCTGTACTTTTTTCATGCATGATCAAACAAGGTAAATTGATGTTTTAAGCAGAACAAGGAAAAGCACTTTAAAAGGCCATTTTTGAATTTGAAATTTGAATCCTTGATTCAAATTTGCTCAAACCCTTCTGGTTTTAGTTGCATTAGCCCAACACACTCATATTGCCATGTTTCATGCATGCATCATATTGTTGCACATTGTTTGGTGATGGTTGTGTATCGGTGTCCTTTGCGACAGGTTCTGCCTCCGAGGAGTACCGTGATTACCCTAACGAAGGACCGTATCAGTGCATCGAACCATCAGGCAAGCAACCAACCATTTGATCATATCGATACAATCCCATGTTCTCGCTCCTGCTCTCTTTTACTGCATTAAGACAACGCGTTTCAAACTGCTGTGTGCTACGGTAGTTGAACCCATTTCCTCTGCATGACCTGTCATTGCCACAGTAACTAGATGAAACCCACTAGCATGTGTAGGAGTTGATTGAGCCATATGTATGTGTTGTTCCTACCTTGCTATGCCTGCTATGCTTAGAGTCGTGTCAGGTCTGGTTCATCTGGGTGATGGCTAGAGTGAAATGATTATGTCGGTAATGAGAGTGGTGTGGTGAACACGATTTGGTAAAGGTATCGATGAGAGGCCATGTAGGAGTACATGGTGGGTTGTTTCATTGAAGCCGACCTTAAGCACTGAGATCTGTATGTGTGATTTAAGATACAGCTACTACCATGCATTGGGCCCTGAAATATGACCCCGCTCGACTTCTTAATCACCCTAGCTCTCTGTCCAGGAGTTGCAAGTAGTTTCTGGTGTTTGTAGCCTACTGGAGGCCGTGGACAGCGCTGACCGTAGGGGTGGGCTGTGATGCGGTAGGTACGTGGCACGGTGTACCGAATACCCGTTAGGTATCTCGGGAACCCTGTTCACATCGTTCGGGGCCATATGGGAAACCTCGGCCGGACTCCCTGCGGATGGAACCTGAATAGGCGATAAACCTGGACTAGAGGCTTAAGTGTTTAGGTAGGTCGTGGTCTACACCCACGTCGGCTTTCGCTTGAAGTCTGCCGAGCACATGCCGTGTGCAGACGCTAAGTGGTGGAAACATGTATGAAGAAGTACACCCCTGCAGGGTTATCATAATCTATTCGAATAGCCGCGTCCGCGGTAAAGGACTACTTGGTTGCCTATGCAGTTCATAGACAAGTAAATGGAAACTACTAAAAGCCTCAAGATAAGTGTGAGTGCCGAGGATGGCTCTTCCGTAGGAAGACAGAGGTGGATCCTCGGTAGTGTATTGAATTGGTGAGTAGTGGACTCGTGTGCGCAAAACCATTTCAAGTTGGAGTATCGTAGGATAGTCTAGCCAAGAGTCAAAGCTGGCTTGCTGCAATAACTCCACCAACCCTTCTTGATACTAAGCATGTATGTAGGATCTGATGTAAGTCTTGCTGAGTACCTTTGTACTCATGTTGCTATAATTTACATTTTTACAGAAGACGCTGCAACCCCTTCTGATGGGTTCTATGTAGACGTTGACATCAACGAGTAGGCTAAAGACCCAGGTGGTGACCCTGAGCTTGTGAAGGACCACGTAGTATAGCTAGGCTTTCCAAGCCTCTTTTATTTTACTAGTTGTCTGTACTCAGACAAGTTACTTCCGCTGCTGGTTTGTATGACTGTATGACTTGTATGTTGGGTCGTGAGACCTGTACCTTTGTGTATGTTATGTATGGCTCCCTGAGCCTTAAATAAAGTACTTGTGTCATAGAGTCATGTTGTGATGCTTCGTTGTATTTGCACATATCGAGCATATTGTGTGTATGATTGAAATGCTTGGTATGTGTGGGATCTGACTATCTAGTTGTTTATCTTTAGTAGCCTCTCTTACCGGGAAATGTCTCCTAGTGTTACCGCTGAGCCATGGTAGCTTGCTACTGCTCTGGAACACTTAGGTTGGCCGGCATGTGTCCTTCTTCGTTCCTGTGTCTGTCCCTTCGGGGAAATGTCACGCATTGAGTACCGGAGTCCTGTTAGCCCGCTACAGCCCGGTTTACCGGAGTCCTGCTAGCCCAGTGCTACAGCCCGGACCCACTTGCTGATGACCGACACGTTCGAAGCTGGGTCATGGATGCCTGTCCCTGTAAGTCTGTGCCACTTTGGGTTTATGACTAGTCATGTCAGCCCGGGCTCTTTATCATATGGATGCTAGCGACACTATCATATACGTGAGCCAAAAGGCGCAAACGGTCCCGGGCAAAGGTAAGGCGACACCCGTGGGGATACCGTGCGTGAGGCCGCAAAGTGATATGAGGTGTTACCGGCTAGATCGATGTGACATCGAGTCGGGGTCCTGACAGCGTTGGCATCAGAGCCGGACTGCCTGTAGGTTCTCCAAGCCAAACTGGTCGATGTTGAGTCTAGAAATTCTTTAGTTATATGTAGGGGAATTGTTTGTGGGATGGAACGTAAGGCTCTTTTTACTCCTTTATCTTATGACATTCTGATCTGAGTCAGTCCATTCTTCTACCGGGGGATAAGGAATTAGGACCTATTCTCTCTTTCAGGATCACGTGTTACTAATCAGTAGTACCTTATAAGTTTGATGGATACAAGCCTAGTTCAGTTCTACTACCACATTATGTTGTTAGAATGGATTCAGAACTTTGATATGATGATGATTGAGTGTGTACGAAATCCTTTGTCAAATGTCTCAAAATCCTTCTTGAGCATTTACAGCTGTTATGCTGCCGAAATCTTGCTAGAAATTCTAATGCCCTTGCATTATGATTGTGCTTTCAGATGGCCACTCGCGACCTCAATCAAGTGGTTCGCCTGACTCGATGCCTAGATGTACCCGGCCATACTGCCAAGTTGGTCAGGGTAATGACTGAGGCTGGATACCGCTGGTATCCTGAGTACACGGTCGAAGAGCAATTCCGAGACTTTAATCAAAGCCAGTATCTCTGCACTGTCAGGATATTTCCATCCTATCCTGGATCCACCGAGCCTCTTCACTGCTCCTATGGACTCGGGGTTACTATTGAGATGGCTGTGCAGGACGCCGCCTACTCTATGATGACCATTATGTGAGTCAGATCTGGACTATTTCGGGACTCTGATTTCCGGTATATGCCAGGATCACTTCCGGGAGCACAAGGGTATCTCCAAGCTATCTATGCTGACCCCACTCAGGAGGATTCACGGACTCGCACCACTGCTGAGATGCTCGAGGATAAGGACCGTGAAAATCGGGCCTTAAGGTTAGAGCTCTTCAATACCCGTGCTGACCACTGGGCCACTTTGACTCGGTTCGCACCGGCGGTGCAAGCTGGATATTCAGATATGCGCGATCTCTATCCTGTGAGATCTGCTCTGCCAGACGTGATGGTTTGGCGTGATGTAGGAGGCATCACCCCACCTCGCGGTCCCCGCAGGCCACCGTCTGTTGGTCCAAGGCCTCATCCTAGCCCCTATGGTCCACAAACTCCGCAAGATCGTCTGTTTCCGAATGATCATGTTGAGCTTCCAGGCTATGGAGGTGACTTCTACGAGGACTACTACGGATCGGTCTGAGTTAGTGATAGTATCACTAGTTCGCACTAGCTGTGTCGTCTATCGTCCCGCGTGACTCGTGGGATATGACCTAGCTTGTACTCTTTCCGGAGGTGTAGAAAAATAATGTATAGGAGCTTGGGATGCCTCCGGTGAGATGTAATCCTCTTTTCACCGTAATAGTACTTTGTTTGGTCTTGTACTAAACTCTGTATGGTGTGTATGACGATGGAATAAAAGAAGCAGTTTCTGTATCTACCATGTCATACGGATGATCATCTTGCATTCCGAGTTATTCCTTACATTCTGTATCCTATGTCGGAATTTTATCATTCTGACTAAATCATTGTCTTGTTTGCCTAGGATGGTCAACACGTGCGCTAACCCTGCTTCTCAAGAGCAGGCCGAAGGCAGTGAAGGCAGGAATGAAAATCTGCCTCATCCTCCTTCACTAGCCGAGGTTATGATGGAAGCTGAGAGAAACAAGCGGGAGACCAACCGTTTGTTGGAGCGTATTGAGCAGAATACAGCACACCATCAGAGGGCTAACGTGGTGTCACTCAGTGATTTTATCAAATTGCATCCACCCACGTTCCACCACTCCGTCGAGCCTCTCGACGCTGATGACTGGCTTCGCAGTATCTCTCACAAACTGCGTTCCGCGCTGGTAGCGGAGGCTGACAAGGTCACCTTTGCTGCATATCATCTTGAAGGCCCCACCACTCTATGGTGGGAGAATTATGGAGCTATGCGCCCAGCGGGCCATGTCACTACTTGGGCTGAATTCAGCGAGGCTTTCCGTGAACATCACATTCCGGAGGGTCTCATGGACCGTAAACGTGAAGAATTTTGCAGTTTCACCCAAGGCCGACTTTCTGTGGATGCTTACAGCAGGGAGTTTGGTAATCTCGCACGATATGCAACCGAGGAAGTTTCTACTGACGCCAAGAAGCAAGCAAGGTTCCGTAAGGGCCTTAGTCCTAAGCTTCGCCGTGACCTCCGTCTGCATGAGTGCACATCTTTTCAGAAACTTGTCAACAAAGCCATCAGTGCTGAAACTGGTCAGACTGACTATGACGCAACACGCAAGCACGACCGTGACATGGGTTCCTCATCCGGTGCTGGTCCTCAGAAGCGCCGCGTGTGGGTACCCAACACCGCCCTGCCACCCAGGTTCACACCGAGGCCATCCTTCCAGGCGCCTCGCCCCGTTCAACAGTCTGCTCCAGCCAAGCCCTATGGGGGTCCAACCAATAATGCTCCTCCACGTACCAGTTCCGTGACTTGTTTCAAGTGTGGGGAATCTGGCCACTATATGCGTGAGTGTCCCCAGACCAACCCCAATCAATCTGCTAAAGCTGTTGGCCGTGGCAAGCCGACAGGAAAAATATTCCACGCCAAGCCGGTTACCGCTTCACGTGGTCATGTCAACTGTATCTCTGCCGAAGAAGCTCAAGAGGATCCCAACGTCGTTCTCGGTACGCTTCTTGTTAATTGCCACCCGGCATCTGTTCTTTTCGATACAGGAGCCTCTCATTCTTTTATATCTGAAAACTATGCTCGTTTGCACAACGTCGCATTCGGTGATATGCCAACCTCTATGGTAATTCAAACTCCGGGATCCAAGTGGCAAACTTCTAGAGTAAGCCATGGAAATGAAATCCAAGTCGACAGACTTGTTTTCCTCGCGTCTTTGATAGCCCTTAAATCTTCAGACATTAATATCATTCTGGGTATGGACTGGATGTCAGCTCATCAAGCCAAAATTGATTGCTTCTCTAGGACTGTTCAACTCACCCATCCTTCGGGGAAGATAGTCAATGTCTTGACCCGAATAGCCAAGCGACAATTATATTCTCTTAACGCCAGCCCTTTGCCAGACCTTGAGGACGTTCCGGTAGTCCGTGACTTCCCGGATGTCTTTCCAGGGGAATTGCCAGGTGTTCCACCTGACAGGGATGTTGAGTTCGTAATAGACCTCATTCCAGGAACCGTTCCGATTGCTAGAAGACCTTATAAGATGGCACCCTTAGAACTAGCCGAGCTTAAGAAACAACTCGATGAGTCCTTGAAAAAGGGTTTCATCCGACCTAGCTCATCTCCGTGGGCTTGCCCCGTTCTATTCGTCAAGAAGAAGGATGGTACGGACCGGATGGTTGTAGATTACCGACCTGTCAATTTGGTCACAATCAAGAACAAATATCCGCTTCCCAGGATCAACGACCTGTATGATCAGCTCGCTGGATCCTCAGTCTTCTCCAAGATGGATTTGAGGTTGGGCTACCATCAAATCAAAATCAGAAACGGGGACATTCCTAAAACGGCCTTTGTTACTCGTTATGGCCAATACGAGTACACCGTCATGTCCTTCGGTTTAACCAACGCTCCAGCCACCTTTTCTCGGTTAATGAACTCAATCTTCATGGAGTATTTGGATAAATTCGTCGTGGTTTACCTCGATGATATACTCATCTACTCCAAGAATGAGGAAGAACATGCCGAACATCTAAGGCTAGTGTTGCAGAAACTTCGAGAGCATCGCCTTTATGCCAAATTTTCTAAATGTGAATTCTGGTTGTCAGAAGTGACCTATCTGGGTCATGTAATATCTGGTAAAGGTATTGCTGTTAACCCTGAGCGAGTTCAAGCCGTTCTTAATTGGACTCCACCCGAATCGGTCAAGCAAGTTCGGAGTTTTCTAGGCTTAGCGAGCTATTGCCGTCGCTTTGTCGAAAACTTCTCCAAAGTTGCTAAACCTTTAACCGAACTCCTCAAGAAAGATAAAAAGTTCGAATGGACTCCACAATGTGAGCACAGCTTTCAGGAACTGAAAAGACGCCTGACTTCTGCTCCCGTACTGGTACCGCCAGACTTCTCCAAAGACTTTGTTATCTACTGCGACGCCTCGCGACAAGGACTAGGTTGCATTCTCATGCAAGATCGACACGTAATTGCCTACGCTTCACGGCAATTGCACCCACATGAGGAGAATTATCCTACTCATGATCTAGAGCTTGCAGCCGTAGTCTATGCACTTAAAACCTGGCGACATTACCTCCTCGGTAACCGTTGCGAAATATTCACTGATCATCAAAGTCTGAAGTACATTTTCACCCAACCGGATCTGAATCTCAGGCAAAGACGTTGGGTTGAGTTGATCACAGACTTCGACTTAGGAATAACCTACACCCCAGGGAAAGCCAACGTCATGGCTGATGCGCTAAGTCGTAAATCTTATTGTAACAACCTGATGTTACAACAAAGTCAACCGCTTCTCCATGAGGAATTTCGGAAGCTAAACCTTCACATTGTACCTCAAGGTTTTCTTTCCACCTTGGTGGCAAAACCTACTCTTACGGATCAAATCATCGCTGCCCAAAAGCGAGATAAGGGAATATCTAAAATCAAAGAGAACATTGCTAGCGGAGGTGCTAGTTGTTTCTCCACAAATGATCATGGTGTTGTGTACTTTGAGAACCGTCTAGTGGTTCCCAAGAACCAGCATCTATGGCAGTTGATCCTTAAGGAGGCTCATGAATCCCCTCTCACCATTCATCCCGGTAGTACTAAGATGTATCAGGACCTACGCCAGAGGTTCTGGTGGACTAGGATGAAGAGAGAAATTGCTCAATATATTGCTAATTGCGACGTCTGTCGTCGTGTAAAAGCAGAGCACCAATGGCCTGCTGGCACCCTTCAACCCTTAGCTATTCCTGAATGGAAATGGGATAAAATTGGTATGGATTTCATTACCGGTTTTCCCAGGACCAAGAGAGGGAATAATGCTATCTTCGTCGTTGTCGATCGTCTTTCCAAAGTAGCCCATTTCTTGCCTGTTCGTGAGAGTATAACCGCTAGCCAGCTGGCAGACTTATACATCTCCCGTATAGTGTCTCTTCATGGTGTTCCTTTGGAAATCAACTCGGATCGAGGAAGTCTTTTCACCTCTCGATTTTGGGAAAGTTTCCAAAATGCTATGGGAACCCGTCTCTCCTTTAGCACCGCCTTCCACCCTCAGTCGAGTGGTCAAGTGGAACGCGTCAACCAGATTCTAGAAGACATGCTTCGAGCCTCTGTTATCTCATTCGGAATGGACTGGGAGAAGTGTCTTCCATTTGCCGAATTCGCCTACAACAACAGCTATCAATCTAGCTTGGGTAAAGCCCCTTTTGAAGTTCTCTATGGACGACGGTGTCGAACACCCCTTAACTGGTCAGAGACCGGGGAAAGACAATTCTTTGGCCCGGATATGATTCAGGAAGCAGAAGAACAAGTTCGCATCGTTCGTGAAAAGTTGAAAACAGCCCAATCTCGTCAAAAGAGTCAATATGACCGAAAACATAGGACTATGACTTTCGAGGTTGACGAGAAGGCTTATCTTCGGGTCACCCCTCTGAAGGGAACCCATCGTTTCGGTATCAAAGGCAAATTGGCTCCTCGTTACATTGGACCTTTTCGCATTCTTGCCAAACGAGGAGAAGTTGCCTACCAGTTGGAACTACCTCCGCACCTCTCCAGAGTCCACGATGTCTTCCACGTTTCTCAACTCAGGCGTTGCTTCTCGGATCCTATCCGTGAAGTGGACCACGAAACGCTTGATCTCCAAGATAATCTTACATATCGAGAGTACCCCATTCGTATCCTCGATCAGGCCGAACGTACCACCCGACGTCAGAATATCAAGTTCCTCAAAGTTCAGTGGTCTCATCATTCTGAGGATGAAGCAACTTGGGAAAGGGAGGATCGTCTTCGACTTGAATATCCCGCCTTCTTCCCGGAGGAACTCAAATCTCGGGACGAGATTCTTTTGAGTGGGGGTGAGTTGTCACACCCTAGCTAGTCATGCATTAGAGTGTTGCATCATGTTTACTCTTTCATCAGAAACTTGAAATGGGGATGACAGAACCCCCAGTCCCCTCTGAAACCAACTAGGGTTTACTAAAAAAAAACTTTTCAATGAACCTGAAATGCCCTTCTAAAATGCCCATCATTTTTGTCTTGGTTCAGAACCTCTGCCAAAAGTGGTGCACATTTTCCTAGGCCATCTTAGGGTTTTTGAATTAAATCATAAATATTTGAGTTTGGGCATCTAAAATTATATAAAATATTTAAATGCTCAAATATCTCCAAACTAAAATGTTTCATGTTGGAAATAATCCAACTATGGACCAGGAGTAATTTGGTGATTTTAGGAGTTGCCTAAGTATTTTATTTAATTCAACAAAGTTGCAGATATATTAAATAAAAACAGAAACAGAAAAAAAGGGGAAAACTTACCTGGCGCCACCGCAGGCCCACCAGCAGCCCACCTGGCCGGCCCAGCCCGGCCACCGCTCCAGCGAGCTGCTTGGCTTGCCAGGCAGGCAGCCAAGGTGCTCGGCGGCGGCACCGCAGCTCGCCACGCAGCTGCACGCCGCCCTGCCTCCCCCTCTCGCCGCCCTGATGGCCTGGACGAGCTCCACGTCGCGTCCCGACCCTCCTGGACACCTCCATTCGCCCCCAGTTCCTCTCCCTCGCGCTCCCACGCCATGGCCGACGCCACCATCGCCGCACCTCCGCCGTAGCCGTGCTCCCCTTCGTCTCCACGCCGCGCCACCGTGTCCAGAAGCTCCGCCGTCCTCCACTTCTTCGAGCTAGTCGAGCCCCGAGCGCTCGTGTGCCCCGAAGCCGCCGCACCAACCTCGCCCGAACCGCCATCGCCGGAGATCCCCTTCGCCGTCGCCGCCATAGCAGCTCGTCCCCGACCACGCCGTCCTCCCCATCAAGACCGCAGTGAGCTGGGCTAACTTCCCCTTCCTCTCTTTCTCTCTCTCGTGCACCACAGCGAGCACACCAAGCTCACCCGCACGCGCCGTCGCGGACCTCGTCGCCGACGTGTTTCCGGCCACACTCCGGCCACAAGATGGTGTCCATCTTACTCACCGAGTCCCACAACACCTAGCTAGCCACTCCACGAGCCTCACCGACCCCTCTAGCGCCAAGTTCATCTTCGACCGAACCCCGGTGGCCGCCAAAGTCGTCGCCGGCGCCAACTCCGGCCACCCCGACCCCAACGGACTCCGCCAAGAGCTGCGGTTTGTCCTCAGCTCCACTCCGGTGGTCTCCGCGGTCCATTTGGTGGCCGAAATGGCCAAAACCACTCCCGCCGCCGCGTCGGGCTCGCCGGCGGCTAAACGCCGGCGTCGCTGGCTTTGACTTTGACCACGGGTGGGCCCTGGTTGACTCCCCTGAGTCAATGACAGGTGGGCCCAGCCCTGTTAATTAAACAGGATTAGTTTTAATTAAATTTTAATTAAAATAATCACCCTGACATGCGGGACCCACTGTCGGGTTTGACCCAGACCTGTTCCGTTGACCTGCTGACGTCACACTGACGTCAGGCTGACGCAGTAATTGATTTTCTGGATTTAATTTAAATCAGGAAATTCCAGAATATTATTTAAACTTCAAAAATTCATAACTTTTATTCTGTAACTCCAAATTGGACAAATTATATATGAAAAATGATCAGAAAAATCCAATCTATCCATCTGTACTTTTTTCATGCATGATCAAACAAGTTAAATTGATGTTTTAAGCAGAACAAGGAAAAGCACTTTAAAAGGCCATTTTTGAATTTGAAATTTGAATCCTTGATTCAAATTTGCTCAAACCCTTCTGGTTTTAGTTGCATTAGCCCAACACACTCATATTGCCATGTTTCATGCATGCATCATATTGTTGCACATTGTTTGGTAATGGTTGTGTATCGGTGTCCTTTGCGACAGGTTCTGCCTCCGAGGAGTACCGTGATTACCCTAACGAAGAACCGTATCAGTGCATCGAACCATCAGGCAAGCAACCAACCATTTGATCATATCGATACAATCCCATGTTCTCGCTCCTGCTCTCTTTTACTGCATTAAGACAACGCGTTTCAAACTGCTGTGTGCTACGGTAGTTGAACCCATTTCCTCTGCATGACCTGTCATTGCCACAGTAACTAGATGAAACCCACTAGCATGTGTAGGAGTTGATTGAGCCATATGTATGTGTTGTTCCTACCTTGCTATGCCTGCTATGCTTAGAGTCGTGTCAGGTCTGGTTCATCTGGGTGATGGCTAGAGTGAAATGATTATGTCGGAAATGAGAGTGGTGTGGTGAACACGATTTGGTAAAGGTATCGATGAGAGGCCATGTAGGAGTACATGGTGGGTTGTTTCATTGAAGCCGACCTTAAGCACTGAGATCTGTATGTGTGATTTAAGATACAGCTACTACCATGCATTGGGCCCTGAAATATGACCCCGCTCGACTTCTTAATCACCCTAGCTCTCTGTCCAGGAGTTGCAAGTAGTTTCTGGTGTTTGTAGCCTACTGGAGGCCGTGGACAGCGCTGACCGTAGGGGTGGGCTGTGATGCGGTAGGTACGTGGCACGGTGTACCGAATACCCGTTAGGTATCTCGGGAACCCTGTTCACATCGTTCGGGGCCGTATGGGAAACCTCGGCCGGACTCCCTGCGGATGGAACCTGAATAGGCGATAAACCTGGACTAGAGGCTTAAGTGTTTAGGTAAAGGACTACTTGGTTGCCTATGCAGTTCATAGACAAGTAAATGGAAACTACTAAAAGCCTCAAGATAAGTGTGAGTGCCGAGGATGGCTCTTCCGTAGGAAGACGTAGGTGGATCCTCGGTAGTGTATTGAATTGGTGAGTAGTGGACTCGTGTGCGCAAAACCATTTCAAGTTGGAGTATCGTAGGATAGTCTAGCCAAGAGTCAAAGCTGGCTTGCTGCAATAACTCCACCAACCCTTCTTGATACTAAGCATGCATGTAGGATCTGATGTAAGTCTTGCTGAGTACCTTTGTACTCATGTTGCTATAATTTACATTTTTACAGAAGACGCTGCAACCCCTTCTGATGGGTTCTATGTAGACGTTGACATCAACGAGTAGGCTAAAGACCCAGGTGGTGACCCTGAGCTTGTGAAGGACCACGTAGTATAGCTAGGCTTTCCAAGCCTCTTTTATTTTACTAGTTGTCTGTACTCAGACAAGTTACTTCCGCTGCTGGTTTGTATGACTGTATGACTTGTATGTTGGGTCGTGAGACCCGTACCTTTGTGTATGTTATGTATGGCTCCCTGAGCCTTAAATAAAGTACTTGTGTCGTAGAGTCATGTTGTGATGCTTCGTTGTATTTGCACATATCGAGCATATTGTGTGTATGATTGAAATGCTTGGTATGTGTGGGATCTGACCATCTAGTTGTTTATCTTTAGTAGCCTCTCTTACCGGGAAATGTCTCCTAGTGTTACCGCTGAGCCATGGTAGCTTGCTACTGCTCTGGAACACTTAGGCTGGCCGGCATGTGTCCTTCTTCGTTCCTGTGTCTGTCCCTTCGGGGAAATGTCACGCTTTGAGTACCGGAGTCCTGTTAGCCCGCTGCAGCCCGGTTTACCGGAGTCCTGCTAGCCCAGTGCTACAGCCCGGACCCACTTGCTGATGACCGACACGTTCGAAGCTGGGTCATGGATGCCTGTCCCTGTAAGTCTGTGCCACTTTGGGTTTACGACTAGTCATGTCAGCCCGGGCTCTTTATCATATGGATGCTAGCGACACTATCATATACGTGAGCCAAAAGGCGCAAACGGTCCCGGGCAAAGGTAAGGCGACACCCGTGGGAACACCGTGCGTGAGGCCGCAAAGTGATATGAAGTGTTACCGGCTAGATCGATGTGACATCGAGTCGGGGTCCTGCTTGGTATGTGTGGGATCTGACTATCTAGTTGTTTATCTTTAGTAGCCTCTCTTACCGGGAAATGTCTCCTAGTGTTACCGCTGAGCCATGGTAGCTTGCTACTGCTCTGGAACACTTAGGCTGGCCGGCATGTGTCCTTCTTCGTTCCTGTGTCTGTCCCTTCGGGGAAATGTCACGCTTTGAGTACCGGAGTCCTGTTAGCCCGCTACAGCCCGGTTTACCGGAGTCCTGCTAGCCCAGTGCTACAGCCCGGACCCACTTGCTGATGACCGACACGTTCGAAGCTGGGTCATGGATGCCTGTCCCTGTAAGTCTGTGCCACTTTGGGTTTACGACTAGTCATGTCAGCCCGGGCTCTTTATCATATGGATGCTAGCGACACTATCATATACGTGAGCCAAAAGGCGCAAACGGTCCCGGGCAAAGGTAAGGCGACACCCGTGGGGATACCGTGCGTGAGGCCGCAAAGTGATATGAGGTGTTACCGGCTAGATCGATGTGACATCGAGTCGGGGTCCTGACATGTCTCCAATTAAATCTTTATTTTGCAATATGAATCTTGATGAAACTGCATATGATCTTCCTTTACCTAGAAGGCGTTCTAAAAATTCGGAGTATTTAGATCTTAATGATGAAATTGATGAAAGTGGGATTGAAAGAAATAAAAATCTAGATGTTGCTAAACCCACTATATTGGATTTCAAGGAATTTAATTATGAAAATTGCTCTTTGATTGATTGTATTTCCTTGTTGCAATTCGTGCTAAATTCTCCACATGCTTATAGTCGAAATAAAGCCTTCACCGAACATATTGTTGATGCCTTGATGCAATCTTATGAAGAAAAACTTGAGTTGAAAGTTTCTATCCCTAGAAAACTTTATGCTGAGTGGGAACCAACTATTAAAATTAAAATTAAAGATCATGAGTTTTATGCTTTGTGTGATTTGGGCGCTAGTGTCTCTACTATTCCCAAGACTTTGTGTGATTTACTAGATTTCCGTAATTTTGATGATTGCTCTCTAAACTTGCATCTTGCGGATTCCACTATTAAGAAACCTATGGGAAGAATTAATGATGTTCTTATTGTTGCAAATAGGAATTATGTGCCCGTAGATTTCATTGTTCTTGATATAGATTGCAATCCTTCTTGCCCTATTATTCTTGGTAGACCTTTCCTTAGAACGGTTGGTGCGATTATTGATATGAAGGAAGGGAATATTAGATTTCAATTTCCATTAAAAAAGGGCATGGAACACTTTCCAAGAAAGAAAATAAAATTACCATACGAAACTATCACAAGAGCCACTTATGGATTGCCTACTAAAGATGGCAATACCTAGATCTATCCTTGCTTGTTATGCCTAGCTAGGGGCGTCAAACGATAGCGCTTGTTGGGAGGCAACCCAATTTTATTTTTATTCCTTGCTTTTTGCTCCTGTTTAGTAATAAATAAATTATTTAGCCTCTGTTTAGGTTGTGTTTTTTGTGTTTAATTAGTGTTTGTGCCAAGTAGAACCGTTGGGAAGACTTGGGGAAAGTCTTGTTGAACTTGCTGTAAAAAACAGAAACTTTAGCGCTCACGAGAACTGCTGCCATTTTTATTTAAAGAGTGATATTTAGTTAATTCTTTTTTAGATGATTAATAGATAAATTCCTCACGTCCAGCAATTTATTTTAGAATTTTTGGGGTTCCAGATCTTGCGCTAGCTACAGATTACTACAGACTGTTCTGTTTTTGACAGATTCTGTTTTTCGTGTGTTGTTTGCTTATTTTGATGAATCTATGGCTAGTAAAATAGTTTATAATCCATAGAGAAGTTGGAATGCAGTAGGTTTAACACCAATATAAATAAAGAATGAGTTCATTACAGTACCTTGAAGTGGTCTTTTGTTTTCTTTCGCTAACGGAGCTCACGAGTTTTCTATTTTGAGTTTTGTGTTGTGAAGTTTTCAAGTTTTGGGTGAATTCTTTTGATGGATCATGGAACAAGGAGTGGCAAGAGCCTAAGCTTGGGGATGCCCATGTCACCCCCAAGATAATCCAAGGACACCAAAAAGTTAAAGCTTGGGGATGCCCCGGAAGGCATCCCCTCTTTTCGTCCACTTCCATCGGTAATTTACTTGGAGCTATATTTTTATTCATCAACATGATATGTGTTTTGCTTGGAGCGTCTTGTATTATTTGTTTTTTTGTTTGCTAGTATACCACAATCATCCTTGCTGTACACACCTTTTTAGAGAGCCATACATGAATTAAAATTTGATAGAATACTCTATGTGCTTCACTTATATCTTTTGAGCTAAATAATTTTGCTCTATGTGCTTCACTTATATCTTTTGAGCTAGATAATTTTGCTCTATGTGCTTCACTTATATCTTTTGAGCTAGATAATTTTACTCTATGTTCTTCACTTATATCTTTTGAGCTAGATACTTTTTCTCTATGTGCTTCACTTATATCTTTTGAGCTAGATAATTTTGCTCTATGTGCTTCACTTAGATCTTTTAGAGCACGGTGGTGGATTTGTTTTAAAGAAACTATTGATCTCTCGTGCTTCACTTAAATTAATTTGAGAGCCTATTAATAGCATGGTAATTTGCTTAATAACAATATGCTTGGTATTCTAGATTTGTGAAACTTTCTTTTGAGTGTGTTGAATACTAAGAAAATATTGAAGCAAGATAATTGTTTTGAGATATGGAGGTGATAATATTAAAGTCATGCTAGTTGAGTAGTTGTGAATTTAAAGAATACTTGTGTTGAAGTTTGTGATTCCCGTAGCATGCACGTATGGTGAACCGTTATGTGATGAAGTCGGAGCATGATTTATTTATTGATTGTCTTCCTTATGAGTGGCGGTCAGGGACGAGCGATGGTCTTTTCCTACCAATCTATCCCCCTAGGAGAATGCGCATAATACTTTGCTTTGATAACTTCTAATTTTTTGCAATAAGTATATGAGTTCTTTATGACTAATGTTGAGTCCATGGATTATACGCACTCCCACCCTTCCACCCTTGCTAGCCTCTCTAATACCACGCAAATTTCGCCGGTATCATACACCTACCATATACCTTCCTCAAAACAGCCACCATACCTACCTATTATGGCATTTCCATAGCCATTCCGAGATATATTGCCATGCAACTTTCCATCATCTAGTTCATCATGACACATCCATCATTGTCATATTGTTTAGCATGATCATGTAGTTGACATAGTATTTGTGGCAAAGCCACCGTTCATAATTTTCATACTTGTCACTCTTGATCCATTGCATATCCCGGTACACCGCCGGAGGCATTCATATAGAGTCATATCTTGTTTAAGCATCAAGTTGTAATTGTTGAGTTGTAAGAAAAATAAAAGTGTGATGATCATCATTATTAGAGCATTGTCCCAGTGAGGAAAGAATGATGGAGACTATGATTCCCCCACAAGTCGGGATGAGACTCCAGACGAAAAATAAAATAATAATAAAAAAGAGGCCAAAGAAGCCCAAATAAGAAAAAGATAAAGGCCATAAAAGAAGAGAAAAGGCCCAAATAAAAAAAATGAGAGAAAAAGAGAGAAGGGACAATGTTACTATCCTTTTACCACACTTGTGCTTCAAAGTAGCACCATGATCTTCATAGTAGAGAGTCTCTCATGTTATCACTTTCATATACTAGTGGGAATCTTTCATTATAGAACTTGGCTTGTATATTCCAATGATGGGCTTCCTCAAATTGCCCTAGGTCTTCATGAGCAAGCAAGTTGGATGCACACCCACTTAGTTTCTTTTTGAGCTTTCATATACTTATAGCTCTAGTGCATCCGTTGCATGGCAATCCCTACTCACTCACATTGATATGTATTGATGGGCATCTCCATAGCCCATTGGTACACCTAGTTGATGTGAGACTATCTTCTCCACAACCACCATTCTATTCCACCTATAGTGCTATATCCATGGCTCATGCTCATGTATTGCGTGAAGATTGAAAAAGTTTTGAAAAAGTTAGAGTATGAAAGAATTGCTTGGCTTGTCATCGGGGTTGTGCATGATTTAAATACTTTGTGTGGGGAAGATGGAGCATAGCCAGACTATATGATTTTGTAGGGATAACTTTCTTTGGCCATGTTATTTTGAGAAGACATAATTGCTTTGTTAGTATGCTTGAAGTATTATTATTTTCTATGTCAATATAAAATTTTGTCTTGAATCTTTCTAATCTGAATATTCATACCACAATTAAGAAGATTTGCATTGAAATTATGCCAAGTAGCACTCCGCATCAAAAATTCTCTTTTTATCATTTACCTACTCGAGGACGAGCAGGAATTAAGCTTGGGGATGCCTGATACGTCTCCAACGTATCTATAATTTTTGATTGCTCCATGCTATATTATCTACTGTTTTGGACTATATTGGGCTTTATTTTCCACTTTTATATTATTTTTGGGACTAACCTATTAACTAGAGGCCCAGCCCAGAATTGTTGTTTTTTTGCCTATTTCACTATTTCGGATAAACAGAATATCAAACGGAGTCCAAACGGAATAAAATCTTCGGAAACGTGATTTTCTCACCGAACGTGACCCAAGAGACTTGGACCCTACTGCAAGGGATCAAAGAGGTGGTCACGAGGGTGGGGGGCACGTCCCCCTGCCTCGTGGGCCCCTCGGTGCTCCACCGATGTACTCCTTCCTCCTATATATACACACATGCCCCCAAACGATCAGAAGAGGAGCCAAAAACCTAATTCCACCGCCGCAACTTTCTGTATCCATGAGATCCCATCTTGGGGCCTATTCCGGAGCTCCGCCGAAAGAGGGCCGTCCACGGAGGGCTTCTACATCATCCTAGCGCCTCCGATGAAGTGTGAGTAGTTTACCTTAGACCTTCGGGTCCATAGTTAGTAGCTAGATGGCTTCTTCTCTCTCTTTGAATCTCAATACGAAGTTCTCCCCCTCTCTTGTGGAGATCTATTTGATGTAATCTTCTTTTTGCGATGTGTTTGTTGAGACTGATGAATTGTGGGTTTATGATCAAGTCTATCTATGCATAATATTTGAATCTTCTCTGAATTCTTTTATGCATGATTGGTTATCTTTGCAAGTCTCTTCGAATTATCCGTTTGGTTTGGCCAACTAGATTGGTAGTTCTTGCCATGGGAGAAGTGCTTAGCTTTGGGTTCGATCTTGCGGTGTCCTTACCCAGTGACAGAAGGGGCAGCAAGTCACGTATTGTATCGTTGCCATCGAGGATAACAAGATGGGGTTTATTTCATATTGCATGAATTTATCTCTCTACATCATGTCATCTTTCTTAAGGCGTTACTTTGTTTTTAACTTAATACTCTAGATGCATGCTGGATAGCGGTCGATGAGTGGAGTAATAGTAGTAGATGCAGAATCGTTTCGGTCTACTTGTCACGGACGTGTTGCCTATATACATGATCATGCCTAGATATTCTCATAATTATGCACAATTCTATCAATTGCTCAACAGTAATTTGTTCACCCACCGTAGAATACTTATGCTCTTGAGAGAAGCCACTAGTGAAACCTATGGCCCCCGGGTCTATTCTCATCATATCAATCTCCATCACTTTTATATTATTTTTTCTATTTACTTTACTTTGCTTTTACTTTTTACTTTGCATCTTTATATCAAAAATACCAAAAAATATTATATCTATCAGATCTCACTCTCGTAAGTGACCGTGAATGGCTTGACAACCCCTAATCGCGTTGGTTGCGAGTAGCTATCGCTTTGTGCAGGTACGAGGGACTTGAGCGTGGGCCGGGCTCCTACTGGATTGATACCTTCGTTTTAAAAAACTGAGGGAAATACTTACGCTACTCTGCTGCATCATCCCTTCCTCTTCGGGGAAAACCAACGCAAGCTCAAGATGTAGCAGTGCCCAGTTTGGTGTAAAAGAAGGCTCCCCACAGCTCGATGGTGGGGAGAACGCCGAGGTATCCTTCGCACACGAAGGCGGCCAGGAGCATCACGGTGTTGGGCGTGATGTGATGAGGCTGGAGGTGGTAGAACTCGAGGAACAAGCGGAGGAAGTCGCTCGCCGGCAGGCCGAAGCCCCGGATAAAGTGCGAGCGGAAGACAACCCGCTCGCCCTCACCGGGCGCCGGCGAGATCTCTCCCTCCGGCGGCACGCGCGCCTTCACCTGATCCGCGCCGGGGAGACGCCGCGTCTCGCGGAGGAAGGTGATGTGGTCCTTGTGGACGTTGGATCCGTCCCAGTCCCCTCCTCGCTCGCGCGCCATAGAGGGCTCGACAAAGAGAGGCACGATGAGGAAGCTGAGTGTGGGGCGAATTGAGAATGCTTGGGCGTGCGGGTTCGACGGAGACAAACTGCAGCGGCACTCCGGCATGGCTCGGGGGGCGCAACGGAGAAAGGTAGAAGAAGGAGGCAGGGGCGGGGAAGAGGGGCGCACGAGCTCTGCCGCTCCCTCTCCTCCCCTACCTATAGCCTGCGGGCTATGAAGCCGAGGGGACGGGCGTGGGATCGTGGGATCAAATGTGCCCATGACCCCATGTCCCCACCTTTAACGTACAAAATTACTGTGCGCAGTAACTTCGCGGGCGAGCGAAACCGCCTGCCTCGGTCGCAGCGGATCCGCTCGCGTGCCGAGGCCGGGTAGTGGTGGGCCCGGCCTGTCGAGGCGTCCCATCACGCGCGTGGGCCCGCAAGCTGGCTGGCACCACGTGGTGTGCCCACGACCGGCGGCTGACCGAGAAGCTTAGTCAGCACGCCATCTGGATCCTGCCGATGCCTTCGAAATTCCAAGAAGATCCGACTAGACGTGACCAACTCCCGCCAACCGGCTTCCCGGGAGTCGGACGAGGCTTCCTTCAAAGTACCCGGAGGAGGAAACTGCAGAGGCTCCTTGACCCACCAACCGCGGCGCCTCACCAGCTTCGGGGACTACTGTCGGAGTAATGGGCCACGGGTAGCCTAACCCAGGTCCCAGAACCTTTCAAGACATTGGGCCGGCTGCGCCCTCAAGACGCCGAGCAGAAGCACCACCTTCTGGTGGCCGGCTGGCTGGCCGGCCGACTGCCAGAAGGCGGCCATGCTCAGGAAGGCGGCTCCAAGACAAGCCGACTCCTGGAAGGCGACCTCCAGAGAGGCCGGCTCCCAGCAGTCAGCCCACGGTGCCCTCAAAGTCTGCGCCCCCATTAAAGAAGACATGACATGGTGAGGCAATAGTGTAGCCCATCCTCCCATGAATACAGGAGCGGGCGTGGCCACAGTGCCTCGTACCAGCGGAGATCTCCGCCCGGCACGGCACTGTTGCCATTTCGCCCTTGACGTCACTCCTGACAGGCCAAGTCCTGCTCCCACGACCGCCTGTCGGTACGGCCCAAGGACAGCGGGCCCTACCGGTCAGCAAGAGCCCGGAGGGCAGCGGGAGCCGCACCAGTCGGACCCGAGGGAGGCCGGCTCCTAGCAGCCGGCCCAATCCTTCCTCAGGGTCCCATGCACCATTAACCAGATAAGATGCAGAATGGCTACAGTGATCTCCCGCCAGGTGGCGGGACTGTAGCCACGCCTCCCCGACCAAGCGCGCGTCATTAGCAACACAACTACAGTAATCTGCAGCCGGCAGGACCCGCAAGCGATGGAGGCGGCCTGTCGGCTCCGTACCAGACCAGCCGGCGGGGCCCACCAGGCGGCAGGCCCCAGCAGTTGGCGGAGAAGCCGGCGACCAGAGAGACAGACAACCGGGCCCTACGCCCGGCCAGAATACCATTGTACCCCTGGGGGTAGGCCTATATAAACCCCCCAGGGCACCCATGCAAAGGGTTCACACCCGGATAGGACTAGATTCATACCTAGGGGAGGACAGAGCAAGCCCTGCCTTCTCCCACCTCTAGCATACAGCTTGAGAAGCATCATTGTACACACTTGAGCCTTAGTGATCATGCGGATACCCCGCAGAGCAGGACTAGGGGTGTTATATCCTAGGAGAGCCCCGAACCTGGGTAAAGTTTGTCGGTGTATATGTCTACGCCTCATCCCGCTTCTGGGCACCAGCGACGTTCTACTCGCTCCGACCATGATAAGCCATCCCTTGGCATATGTTGCACCCAACCCCCGACATCCATATTAGCATAGAGATGCTCTTTTTGAAGAGTTTGTAAAACGGTTCGGACATGGGTGACATGCTCTTTGAGAGACTTGCTAAAAACAAGGATATCATTGAAGTAGACCACAACAAACACACCAATGTAAGGGCGAAAGGCATGATTCATAAGACACATAAAAGTACCCGGTGCTTCCGATAGACCCATAGACATGACTAACCACTCATACAAGCCAAACTTGGTTTTGAAAGCGGTTTTCCATTCATCACCCTCTTGTATGCGGATTTGATAGTAATCACTCTTAAGATCAATTTTTGGAAAGATAGTGGCACCACTAAGTTCATCAAGCATATCGTCAAGGCGTGGAATGGGATACCTATAACGAACAATGATAACATTGATAGGTCTACAATCGGAGCACATGCGAAAGCTACCGTCTCGTTTTGGCACAAGAATGACCGGGACGGCACAAGGGCTCAAACTTTCACGCACATGTCCATGGTCTATGAGATGCTTTACTTGCCTTTGTATTTCTTTGGTTTCTTCGGGGTTGATGCGGTAGGGAGCTTTGTTCGGAAGCGGTGCTCTGGGGATGAGGTCGATGCGGTGCTCGATGCCTCATAGTGGAGGTAGTCCCGGAGGTAGCTCGTCGGGGAAAACATCGTGAAATTCCCGCAAAAGAGAAGTCAACACGAGAGGAAGAGTGTGAGAGGTGTTAGCTTGAGGTTCATTGTCCTTGTACAAAAGGACGTATTGTAGGACACTAGATGGGTTCTCACACACTCCTCTCATCTCACTTTTGGTGGCAAATAGTATCAAAATTTTCTTTTCTCTCATCATGGAGGCGCTCGATTTGGGGTTGTGGCGCTCACTCTCTTTTTGGTGGCTCGCTCTCTCACTATTATCTCCACGATGGGTGGCTTGCTTGTCGGCGATCACTTGGCTTGGTGACATGGGGCGAAGTACGTACTCCTTTCCCTTCATCTTGAAGATGTAGTGGTTTGTTCGACCGTTGTGGATGACTCCTCTATCAAATTGCCATGGGCGTCCAAGGAGGAGGTGGCAAACGGTCATTGGAACGATGTCGCACTCCAAGGTGTCTTCGTAGGCGCCAATCTGAAGGAGACTTGTACTCGATGATCAACTTGGGTAGTGCCGAAGTCGCTAAGCCATTGCACTTTGTATGGATGTGGGTACTTCGTCTTGGGAAATTAGAGCTTGGAGCAAAGTTCTTCTGTTGCGAGATTATGACAACTCCCTCCATCGATGATGACCTTGACGGATCTTTCATTGATGCCGGCCTTGGTGTGGAATATGTGGCATCGTTGGTCTTATTCTTGGTGATGTTGGAGAGTCAAGACCTTGGAGACAACAAGAGCGGGACTTGAATCTTCATCGCAAAATAATTGTTCCTCTTCATCGTTCACTTGCCAGTGCATGGCGACTTGCTCAAGAGCGTCCATTTCTCCTTCACTCATCGAGTCGTAGGTGCCGTCGTCGTTGAGGATCATGGTCCGCTTGTTGGTACACTCATAAGACTTGTGGCCTCGGCCTCCGCATGTGAAGCATTTGAAGGAACTCGTCTTGACGGTCTCATCGGTTGGAGTGGATGATGATGAAGCTCTCGGCTTGAAGTTGCTTGTAGTAGGAGTATGGCTTGGAGTTGACGAAGCTTTTTTGGAACTCGACTTGTCGACGTTGCTTGTAGAAGGCTTGGTAGATGGTGTTGGAGTCGTTGAAGCTTGGGTGTTGGAGAAGCCATATGACTTGGATGAGAACTTGGCATACTTGTAATCGTCTTGCACTTGACGTTCCGCTTTGGTAGCTTGATGTACTAGCTCGATGAGGTTCGAGTATGGTTGGAAGTCAGCGATCTTCTTGATAGGATGGTTGAGTCCATTCAAGAAACATGCCATAGTTTGCTCATCATCTTCCGTGACATTGGATCATATCATGGCAATCTCCATCTCCTTGTAGTACTCTTCAATGCTCTTAGTTCCTTGCTTGAGTAGTTGGAGTTTCTTGAAGAGGTCGTGGTTGTAGTAGGTAGGCACGAAGCGTGCTCTCATGACATCCTTCATTTGCGCCCAGGTAGTGATGGGTGGTTCACCTCTTGCCTCTCGGCGCTCGATAACTTGTTCCCACCAAATGAGGACATAATCTTGGAACTCAAGGGATGCCATCGCGATCTTTTTCTCTTTGTCATAGTTGTGCAAACGGAAGATTTTGTCGACCTTCAATGCCCATGAAAGGTAATCTACGGGATCGTTGCTTCCATTGAACTTGGGCATGGTGAACTTGAGCTTGCCGTAGCGTTGCTCTTCATTGTGTTGGGGTCGGGGATGATGACGTTCATGTTGTTGATGATTGTCAAGCTCGTGTTGCTCTTGGTGAGGAGGGTTGTCGACCTCATGTTGCTCTTGTCGTGGAGGATTCCCATTGTCTTCATGCTCTTGGTGAACTTGATGTTCTTGGCGAGCTTGTTGTCGTGGAATTGTCACGTCAGATGTCCTAGCGGATGGACTTAGTCGTGAGGCCAATGCATCTATGTGGTAGCTTGAGAGGGGTTGAGCAGAATCAAGAAACGCAACACAAGACGAGGATTTAGACAGCTTCGGGCCCCGGGAAACATCACCCGGTAACAACCCTACATGCTGTTTGAGACTAGATCTCATTATCATCACGAGGGAGTCGCCGTAAACCGGCTCTCCTCTAATTATGTCTAGCCCTAGAGATTGTTGTTTTTCTTGTCCCTCTTTGGGGAGCCCTGCCCCTCCTTATATAAGTTAAAGGGGCGGGTTACATGTAGAGTCCATCTCGGACTAAGAATTAAACTATTTTGACTTCCCTTCCTGGGCTTCTTAACGTCTGCCGGTTTAACATTGTTTGTCGGTTTAACATCGTCTGTCGGTTTAAAATTGTCTGCCGGTTTAACATTGTCAGCCGGTTTAACATTGTCTACCGGTTTAACATTGTCTGCCGGGTTATGATTGACTTAACACCTGCCGGTGCTACCATCTGTCTTAACTCTACCGGTTTAACACTCGCCGGTTTACCGTCTTTCTTAGCCATCTATCTTAAATGTCTGCCAGTTTACCACCAGCCGGTTTACCGTCTGTCTTAGCCATCTGTCTTGACTCTATGTCTTAACTCTCGGCCGGTTTACCATCCGCCGGTTTACCAAGTCCCAGCCGGTTTACAATTCCAGCCGGGTCATACCGCGGGGTATATCCCCGACATTAGCCCCCAGTTTAATTTGGATTTATCCATGTTAAACTGATCCTGAGCATATTTAAATCCTTGTCATTTCCTTCTAGAAAATCTGGGTCAATAGGCCAGCTTCATAATCAATTTGCTGACATTGGTTTGTCACAGAGAAATATTGTGAAGAATAACTTCTTTGACTCAGCTCCCAATGACTTAACAAAAATATTGGTCCTTGAAATCCTCATCTGATCTTCAGCCGGTTTAAGAATGTAAAACTTGCCGGTTTAAGACTTAAACTTGCTAGTTTATCATTGCCGGTTTACAAATATTGATGGCACCGGGTCATAATTGTAGTTAACATCTAGCTTGAAAATATACCTCTTATATGCCCATCACTTGTAGCCCCCAAGTCTTAAGAAGGTAGCATAGCAACAGCTTAAGACTTGCTTCAAATACGACTGTCACAAGCTTGAAGAAATCCCGATTGTTCATCTCAATCACCAGTCAGAACTGAGTATTCCATATATGTAGCCCCCAAGTGCCGGGTTGTCATGCTTGCATCAACCTGGGACTTGAAATTGCCTTCTGCTTATAAAAACTTCAACCAGTGTAGCCCCCAAGGGTCAGGTCATTATGCAATAATGAGCAGGGACTTTATAGATATGATCATGTAGACTTGAACAACAACGTGTAGCCCCCAAGGGCCGGCTCAGTAAGATAATATTGAGTTGGGACTTTATGTATACCTCATTGAGAATACCATTATACGATGTAACCCATATCACGGGGCTTGAACCCACGTCCACAAGTTTGAGAGCTTTGTGCTTTACCAACTGAGTAGTGGATCGTTCAATAATAGATGAAAATTTATGTATCTTGAATTGTTGACAGGAGCAATTGGTAGCCCCCAAGGGCCGGCTCATTACGATGTGATGAGTCGGGTCTTCAATAAGTGAGCAAACAATGACTTTGCATGGTGCATGCTTGTAGCGACATGAGACTTGTGTATTTGATGTAATCCCAACTTGAATAATGTAGCCCCCAAGTGCCGGGTCGTAAGCCTGCAGCGACTCGGGACTATTCCTTCAATTGTAGAATAAATCATATCCATTGATAATACGATAGTCATTGCACTAAAGCGACTTTGAAAACCTTAATCATAATACTGGTTATTGATAACCATAATAAAATCCAGTCGTGTTGGCTATTAAAGATTTTGAATAATATAACCTTGTTTGAAAACCGATTCCTGTCATATAAACCGGTATATCCATGCACATATGATACATGCTATGATAATGTAATGATGATATATGATGTAATATATGATGTAATATATGATGATGTATATGTATGATCAAGAGGGTTTAATCTATGGTTCGGATACAACCAGAGCCCCCATGTAATTATAATTATGGCATTGCGCCGATCAAGAGGTGTAGCTATGGTTCGAATACGACCAAGCCCCCAAGTGATTTTTCTAGTGCCCTTATGCCTATCAAGAGGTGTAACTATGGTTCGAACCCATAGCTCCCAAGTGATTTTCCTGGCGGCCTTATGCCTATCAAGAGGTGTAGCTATGGTTCGGATACGACCAGAGCCCCCAAGTGATTTCCCTGGTGGCTTTAAGCCTATCAAGAGGTGCGACTATGGTTTGAACATAGCCCCCAAATGATATTGTGAGCTGTGCTCAAGGGATACCCATGTTTGAGCTGTGCTGTGCAGCAGCCTCTCTTTGGCCCCTTTATGATAATATTGGCTTGATAGCCGGATTACCGAAATAACCAGAGTTGTGCTCTTATGATAATATTGGCTTGATAGCCGGATCAAGAGGTGTAGCTAAGGTTCGAATACGACCAAGCCCCCAAATGATACTGTGAGCTGTGCTCAAGGGGTACCTATGTTTGAGTTGTGCCTTTGCAACAGACTCTCTTTGGTCCCTATAAATTTTTCTGAGAACTCGAACTTGCGAGAGATGAATTCTTTTTAACCAGAATTTCGAACCGGATATTGAGAGCTTCAAACTTTGTTGGAGACAGCTTTCCCCTGAGCCGGATTTTAAACCGGAATCCTTCTTTTTAAGCCGGAAATTTTCTGGCGACCCTGAAAGTTGTGCCAATATGGCGGTTTAGGGTCCTGCATTAGATAACTTTGCAAGCCGGAGTCATTGCTCTTTTTAAAGAAATCAACATATAACATAAAAATATACTGGATGGATTTCACCCGATATGGCGGGCCAGTTAATATTATTCACCGTGGAGTTGATCATCACCATGGTGAAGGTATGTATCCATCAAGCATCACGGCACGGACAAGCACTGATATATTTTTTGGAGGTAGTAACTGTTGACCGAGTGAAGGCCTTCACGTCCAATCAACTAACCACCTACCCATCAAATTTTGAAATGGGTCGTTCCCATCAACCAGTAGCACACTTTAGTTCAGACCGTGAGTCTTTTAGCTGGTTTCTCTGTGTGAGAGCTTGCTCCCTTTTCCTTTTGGCATGATTCGCTTTTTGATATGGCACACATACATACACAGCTTGCTAGTGGCATCCCCAGATCCAGCCTTGTACTTGAATCACCGGGCCCTGCTTAACATGGAAACCTGTACTGTGAGAACTCCACTGTTTCTCATCATCTCCACTTATCTGACACCATTGATATCTCTCTCTATATTGTCTCCAATTTTAGCATGTATCACTTGAACGATAGCAACAGTAGCCAGTATCTCCGTCTTCTGCTCCTCCTTAGTTACTGGTAGAGAGAAAAAACAAACGACGGGTCAGCGAGGGCCGTGGCAGCGACTTGTGGTAGCAAGGCCGACTCAACTCCACGGCAGAGGTCAGCTGTGGCAGAGAAGCGCCGGGTGGAACCACGCGGGGCCATGGCGGCTCTGGAGGTTCCCGTGGCTCACAGCCAAAAAACTGCGGCGTTGGTCTTTGACCCGGCAGGCGGTTTGTGCGAGCGGTGAACTGACGTGGCCCGAGATGACGGCATCGGCAACTTGGTCGACTTAGCAAGGCCCCGGAGATAGAGCAGTCTACCGTTGGCCGGCCACGACCGGAGACAACCCAGCGGGGGCTCGGCGGTTTAAAGACGAGGCTGAGCTGGGCCGAGCCATGTCAAAGTCGCAGGAGCGATGGAGGCGGCGGCTTGAGGGTGAGGCAACAACCAGGAGGCGGGTCACATCGGCCTTGTCCGTAGCAGCAAAGGTGAACCGGCAGGAGTCAGAGCAGTTCACGGGAGACTCGCGGCAGCTTAAAAGGTTCACGAAGCAAAAAAAAGGCCGGCGCCTAGCGCGGTAACTCAGGGCATCATGAGGAAGACGGCGGCGGCAGTTCAAGGCCGCGACAATGGTCTGTGTTAAACCGGTAGGACGGCTCGCTGCAATTCCCCTTCATCAGTTGCCGTGTCTGCGCGTCCATGGTGCTAATGCTTTTAATTTGGCTCTTCAGGGCGTCTTTCAACTTGTCTTCAAACCAGCATGTGATTAAGTAACCAAACAGGACGTCTTTCAACTTGTCCTTCAACTTGCCACGACGGTTTAGCACGACGGCGGAAACGGCGCCTGGCGCGGGCGGCTCAAAGCAGGGGGTGGCTGGCCCGACGCGTCATGGCGGAGATGGAACGACGGCTTAGCGTAGCACCAAGTTGGGTGGCACCTCGACACGGTGCATAGCAGAGACCTCCCGGCAAGACGAGTTATGACCGTAGTTATGCTTTGGCTGGATGTGTGAACGGTGAACCAGGTGCAGTTCGGTGGTGACCCGGCGACTTCGACGGCGGTTTGCATGCCACGGGCGACTCGGCGATGAAGTAGAGTCCGAGTCCTTACTATGGCAGCGACTTGCGGGAGAAGAGTGGCAAGGTGGAGATTGCCGAGGTGAGTCCGGAGCGGCCCGACACCTGGTCCGGCGGCGGATTGATGAAGGCAGCCCGGGCGGCTCAGGTGTGGAGAGTCAGCGATTTGAGGTGAGCGCAGCGACTCGGAAGCGGCGTGTGGCGAATAACAAGTGGCTATGGACGTGGATTTTGTCTAACCCTATGCGCGCGCAACTTGAATCACAACCATCACCATGCATGCATAGGGATACGGGCCATCACCTGAAAAGCTGGGTCACATGCGCTAGATTCCTTTGGGGCCCATGTGTGCATGCTACTGCTAGCACATGCTATCCCTCTTCTAAACTAAATTACACATTAAACAAACATGGTAGCATAACTTTGAAATTAACTTTGCAAATTTAAATCCGTTTATGTATTTGTGTTTCTCATGGCCAACTCTACAAAACAAGTCCAATATTGATATATTTCAAATTAAATTGTGAGTCCAAGAAAAAATTAATTCGGGCATGGCTCAAACAGTTTCATAATTTTTTTATTAAAGTTCAAACGCGTTGTTTATAAAGTTCTTCGGTCCCTGATACTTTTTCTAGCAAAGTTCTTCAATGTTTCTAACAAAGTGCAGATCCACTATTTATAAAGTTCTTCAACTCCTGATTCTATTTATTTAGCACTTTCCAATTAAAATGAAAAGTTCTTCACTGTTTCCTGTGAGGTCTAGTAATTTATGAAATGGTTATAAAAAGTTCTTTGTAGTTTGAAGTTAAAGTTCAAGTAGGGTGTTAATAAAAATCTACAAAGATTTTGCTTAAAACACAAAGAAAATAAAAAATGAGGGAAGAAAGGGGAGCAGCAAGAAACAAAGAGTAGTATTTTATAGAAGAAACAGGTCACCCCATGGGAAAAGCGAACCTACATCTGCATGCCGGATAGATAGTCTACTCTGCAATCTGCATGCATGCAGTGCCCGCATGGGCCCCGGTTGGACCAGTTGTGTGGATCCGAGCAATAATGGAGGAAGGGGATACGCGTTGCGCGCGCAAGCAATTAGACATCGCCTTATTCACTCGGAGGCGTGTTTCAGGCGCGGAGATGAACTGACCACATCGGGTTTCAAGCGTGATCAGCAAAACCAAAGCCAATCAGCGATACAAAATTGTGAAACGCATGCAAGCCCCTTTCAGCCAGCCATCCAGCGAGGCTTTGATGGCGCTTCTCAGCCGCCCAGTTAGGCCTGAGCTGCACACGGGAGTGCGCTCGTCCGCCCAACGAGGCTTCGATGGAGCTTCTCAGCCGCCTAGTGTTAGGCCTGAGCCGCACATTGGGAAAGCACTTGACATGCAATTACCACATCGACATGGTGTGCAAAGCTTTACATTGGCAGGTTGACAAAGTGCATCCGCTGTCGCAGCGGGTTGGAGTGGCAGCTTGCATCGACGGTGACTCGGGGCCAGCTTGCGGTCGGAGCGGCGCGCGCATCAGACGGCGGAACACTTTTTAAACCGTACCCTGGTGTGTGGAGCCGGCTTAGTGCAGCAGCGGAGTCAGCCCGGGCAGGTCACATGCTGCCGGCGAGCGGGCTGACAGAAACGGGTCATAAGATGGAGGTGCACTGCTGACCCGGCGGTTTAATCAGCGCAAGTCTGTGGAAGCTTTGGCCGCAGAGGTCGGTTTGACCCGGCGGGACTCGGCAGAAGCGGCGATTTGATGATGATGGTCTGAAACCGTACCTTGCTTTGTTTGCTCACCTTGATACTGAAACCGGGCGGAGCTAACCGGGCAGCAAACCGGCATGCGGCTGCATTGAGGGTACGAGCCGGCAAGGCGGCGCAGTGCGGAGTGTAAACTTTGGTGGAAGCGTTGAACCCTTTGCTCGGACCGCATCTCTATTTATATCACATGTGTGCCGTGGCTTACAAGAGATCGAGAGAGATCAAGATCGATCGGTTACAGGAGACCAGGGAGATTACAACAGAAGAAGAGATAGAAGGATATAAGTTTAAAGCACCTCTCCTACCTCTATACAATATCATCTAACACCCCCCTCAATCTAAGCCTCAAGAAACTCTTGCGAGATTAAGATTGTACTTAAACTCATCCAACCTCCTCATAGTAAGGGGTTTTGTGAAGCCATCAGCAAGTTGATCTCCAGTAGGTATAAACCGAATGTCAAGTAGCCTTCGAGCTACCCTTTCTCTGACAAAGTGGAAATCAACCTCAATATGCTTGGTACATGCATGAAAAACAGGATTGGCTGACAGATAAATTGCTCCGATATTATCACACCATAATCTAGCAGCTTGTGGAACCTTAATTCCAAGTTCATAGAGCAATGTTTGTATCCACATTACTTCTGCTGTAGCATTAGCTAAAGCCTTATATTCAGCCTCTGTACTTGACCTCGAGACAGTAGCCTGTTTTCTTGCACTTCATGACACAAGATTAGTTCCCAGAAACACAGCAAAACCACCTGTAGATCTTCTATCATCAGCACACCCTTCCCAGTCTGCATCAGAATAGGCAGTAACAAGTAGAGAAGGAGACTTGGTAATCTGAAGCCCAAGTCCTTCAGAAAACTTTAGATACCTTAAAATCCTCTTGACTGCAGTCCAGTGAGTTGTTCTAGGTGCATGTAAATACTGACATACCTTATTCACAGAGTAAGAGATATCAGGACGTGTAAGAGTCAGATACTGCAAAGCACCCACAACACTTCTGTAATTAGTTGCATCTTCTGGCCCAAGTGCTTCTCCACTTTCAATTGTAAGTCTTTCAGAAGTTGAAATTGGTGTACTCACAGGTTTACAATTGTACAAACCTACTCTCATGAGTATATCAGTTGTATATTTTTCCTGTGTAAGAAGTATACCATCCTTGACCTGCTTCACTTCTATGCCAAGAAAATAGTGAAGATCTCCCAAGTCCTTGAGAGCAAACTCTAGCTTCTAATCTTTAAGCAAACAAGTGGTAGCATCTGAACTTGAGCTTGCAACAATTATATCATCAACATAAACAAGCACAAATATAGTAATATTGTCTTTATGGTAAAAGAACAATGAGGTATCTGCTTTGGATGGTGTAAACCCAAGTTGTTGTAACTGCATGCTCAATCTTGAGTACCAGGCTCTAGGGGCCTATTTCAAACCATATAATGCCTTATCCAACTTACAGACATGATGAGGTGTGCTTTGTTTTTCATATCCAGGTGGCTGCCGCATGAACACTTCTTCCTCAAGAACACCATGAAGAAACGCATTTTGGACATCTAGCTGGCGTAAACTCCAACCTCTGGAAATAGCAATAGACAATACAAGTCGAATAGTGGCTGCCTTAACAACAGGACTAAATGTATCTTCATAATCAATACCAAATCTCTGCTTAAAACCTTTGGCAACTAATCTAGCCTTGTATCTGTCTATGCTTCCATTAGATTTTCTTTTTATTTTATATACCCACTTGCAATCTATAACATTGCTACCCTTTTTTGGAGGTACTAAGTGCCAAGTTCTATTTTTCATGAGGGCATCATATTCATTATCCATAGCCTGCTTCCATTCTTTATGAGCCAGAGCATCATGCAAATTATTTGGTTCTCCAACACTACTAAGAAAAGCACGTTTGACTCTGTTATACCGTACCATACCATCATTATACTCCTTTTGTTTGATAATACCTGACTGTGACCGAGTGTGCCGACGAGGAGGCTGAACTGGTGCTGCTGATGTAGCCACAGGAGATCCAGAAGCTGTAGGCACCTCCACAGAAGATCCTGGTATTGGATCCAAGGCAGATTCTGCCCCTGTAGCAGATCCTGACGCTGCGACGCGGATGTCCTTCTGGCAGCTATCGCGCCAATCGACGCGTCGTCCCTGCCCGCACCTGGGCTGGCGGGCTACACTCGGGAGCGGCTGTCGGCCATCGCGTCGTCCCCGCCCGCGCCTTGGCCCACACCTGGGCTAGTGGGCTCCTCCTGGCAGTGGCTGGCGACCACGCGCGCACCTGCGCCCGTGCCTGGGCTGGCGACCTCACCCAATCGCGAGGCGAGACAAGCGGGGTCCGCCTGGTCGGCCACTCGTGTGCCAGTGCACACATGCAGGGGAGGCATATCCTCCTGGGATCGTGCTCCATCAGCGACAGACGGGCTGACGCGAGAATCTGTATGGGATCCAGCGCCGCTACCAACCGCATCAGCATGGGATCTTGTGCCTGTTTTGTCCAGATCTGCACACATAAAATGACGCCCACAATCTGCAGAATTACAATTTTCTTTGGAATTTTTAGCAACATGATCAACTTTATTTAATTCACCCCCGTGATCCAGAAGCAAGGCTATTTCAGCACGGAGAAGGGTGCCTGCGTTGGGATTAAGTTTGGCAAAAGGAAACAAAGTTTCGTCAACAACAACATCCCTTGAAATATAGATACGTCTAGTAGCAATTTCAAGGCAATTATAGCCTTTGTGAAGATTACTATAGCCAAGAAACGCACATTGAGTAGAACGAAGCTCGAGTTTATGACGATTGTATGGACGAAGATTGGGATAGCAAGCACACCCAAAAAATTTCAGAGAGTTGTAATCAGGTTTTTGATGATAGAGACGTTCCAAAGGAGTAGAGTTTCCAATGACTTTGCTAGGCAAACGATTAATAAGATATGTGGCAGTGATGAAGGCCTCATCCCAATATTTGAGAGGCATGGAAGTATGAGAAGCAAAGAGAGACCAAGTTTGACAATGTGGCGATGCTTACGCTCTGCCGAGCCGTTCTGTTGATGGGCATGAGGACAGGACACATGATGTGCAATGCCTATGCTATGAAAGAAGGAGTTGAGCTTCTCATACTCCCCTCCCCGGTCACTTTGGACTGTTAAAATTTTTCTGTCAAAGTGACGTTCAACAAGTTTTTGAAACTCTTGAAATACAGAGAAAACTTCAGATTTATGCTTGAGTAAATAGATCCAAGTGAATTTACTGTAATCATCAATGAAACTGACATAATATTTTTTTCTTCCAAAGGAGTCTCGGGCATGGCCCCATACATCACTGAAAATAAGCTCTAAAGGAGCATGAGATATACTATCTGACCTAGGATAGGGAAGTTGGTGACTTTTGGCACATTGGCAAGCTTCACAAACCGAATCACTAACATGGCTATGTGACAAAGAAAGATTGCCTTTATTGACTATTTGCTTAACTATGACTGAAGAAGGATGTCCTAATCGTTGATGCCACCTTGCCAAAGAGGGCTTGGTGACGGAGTAGACCTGACGACGCTTGCGACTAAGTGCTCCGGATGTGATGGGGTAGAGGCCTCCAATGCATCTACCATGGTGTAGAAGTTCCCTCGTTGCCCGATCCTTAATAAAAAAGTAACGAGGGTGAGTTTCAAAGAAGATGTTATTATCAGTGGCTAAACGAGACATAGAGGCAAGGTTTTTCTCAGCTTGAGGAATATGAAGGACATCTTTGAGAACTAGATCACGTTTAAGCATAGGGGAATTAATATAAGCTTGACCAATGTGTTGAATATCCATACCTCCACCACTTGCGGTATGAATCTGATCATGGCCGTGGTACTGTTCACAAAGGGCAAGTTGCTCCAACTCACTCGTGACATGATCTGTGGCACCGGAGTCAACATACCAGACGCCATCTCCTCCTTGCTCACGCATGGCTGCAGCAACATGGCGAGCATCGGGCACATAGTTCTCATCGAACCGGTGCCAACAATCCATCACCTCATGGCCGGCCTTCTTGCAGAGTTGACAGTGAGGGCGGCCACGTGAGGAGGAAGGGGGGCGACGGTTGTTGTTGTTGTTGAAGACACCACCCCTTGATCGGTTGCCGGTGTTGTTGTAGCTGCTGCCGCCGGTGTTGTTGCCACGCCCGCGCCCACCGCCACGTTGCGCGGGGTGACCGCGCCCACGGCCGCGTCCACGTGAGGCGGCGTTGGCAGAGGACTGGCGAAAGCTCGCGCTATGAAGCAGGCTGAGGCGGGTGTCGAAGCTGAGGAGCTGGCTGTACAGCTCCTGCACGGTGATGGGCTCAACCCGGGCAGCAAGGGCCGGGATGACTGGATTGTAATCCATGTCTAGTTCGGCCAAGATCTTGGACACGATCTCTGGATCGGAGAGCACGGCAGCAATGCAGGCAACTTCATCGGTAAGGCTCTTAATCTTTCCAAGGTATTCGGCCATAGTCATGTTACCTTTTTGGAGATTCGTGAGCTCGATGCGTGTATTGATAGCTTGGGCTTGGCTCTGGGCGGGGAACATGTCGTGGATGGCGCGCCAGACTTCAGCTGGCGTCTGGAGCGTGGCGACTTGAGCAAGGATGTCGCGGGAGAGGGAGCCCATCAGGTAGCCTTGGAGTTGTTGCTGTTGTGCAAACCAAAGAGGTCGCGCAAAGTTCAGTACCTGTTCTTCTTTGCCGTCTTTGGTAATGGTGAGGGTGGCCGGCGGTGCCGGATTCTTCGCGTCGAGATGGTGCTCCATCTGAGCGCCCTTGATCTGGGGTAGGACGATGGCCTTCCAGAGCAGGAAGTTGCCACTCGTGAGCTTCTCTTGCGGCGACGATCCGAGGAAGCAGTTGGTGGAGGTGGAGGCGGACGAGGACACAAAAGTGGAGGAGGTGTCGGTGATGAGCGCACCCATGGTGCTAGACGTCATGGCGGCGGTGGTGGTGGACATGGTTGCGGTCGCCTGGGTAGCTAGATGCAATCTCTATCCAATCTATCAAGGAAGAGGCTCTGTTACCCTGTAAACTTTGGTGGAAGCGTTGAACCCTTTGCTCGGGCCGCATCTCTATTTATATCACATGTGTGCCGTGGCTTACAAGAGATTGAGAGAGATCAAGATCGATCGGTAACAGGAAACCAGGGAGATTACAACAGAAGAAGAGATAGAAGGATATAAGTTTAAAGCACCTCTCCTACCTCTATACAATATCATCTAACGCGGAGGGGCGCAGCGAGGAAAATAGCAGCGAGGGTAGGCCGGACCAGGGCGGCATCTCGACGCAGCAACTCAGGCGGCATGGTGCGCCGACAGAAACTGTGATTGTGGAACGGTGCGTCGGCCGTGGTTAAGTCGCAACAGCGGAAGCTTGGCATGTTTGACTCCTCATCCAGTTGTTGTGGTCGAGAATCATCCCCATCCAAGTATATTCTTATTGACGTACAGTACTTCGTGCTACTGCTGGTTCGATGGCACATAACAGTAATAGTATGATTCCCATCACACGCTACTGATGTTTGATTGCGGCGGAACCACTTCTGCTGATCTCGGCGATTTAAAGCGAAACTGGTGGGAGAGTCGCGGCTTTGACAGAGTGAACAACTATGGTCGTCTTGGTGAAGGATCTGGGTCCGGATTAACAGTATGTAGAAATGGAGTACGACCGTGGCAACAACAAAGCCGCTTGGCGACTTGTAGACAGCCGCAGCAGACGCAGCAAGCCGGTTTGGATGTGAAGGCAAACCACTGCGTGGCCGTGACTCAAGGGCAGAGATGAGGCTGCAAGCAAGTCAACGGGGTGGCAAGCCGGATCAAGCATGGCTATATCCTTGCGGCGGCAGCTTAGACGGATCTTGTCCCGGGTCGTAGTGTGACTTTGGTCGTTTGAACAATGGTTTATCGCAGCCCGAGCGATTTGCGTGTGTCTGTAAAAATATCCCTTATACGTAGTAATACCACAAACGAGCCAGCCCGTGCTGCTCTCCCTATCTCGGACTTGTCATTGCATAGACGATAGAAATCCCACCAGTGGCAACTTCTTTGCGGCGGCGGCAGAGCAGACCATAATCCTAATTGCTCTTCTTTGACTTAAATCTTATAGATCGTAAAATCTGAACCGATGAACCAAAGCTGATGTAGATCCTTTCATCCTGGCTCCTTTTCATCCAGACCAATTTCAACTCCTTGATCCTTGAGAGAGATCCCTCCAAGAACTCAACACCACCGTGCGCTGGGCCCCACGGTGGGCGCCAACTGTCGTGGAATTGTCACGTCAGATGTCCTAGCGGATGGACTTAGTCGTGAGGCCAACGCATCTATGTGGTAGCTTGAGAGGGGTTGAGCAGAATCAAGAAACACAACACAAGACGAGGATTTAGACAACTTCGGGCCCCGGGAAACATCATCTGGTAACAACCCTACATGCTGTTTGAGGCTAGATCTCATTATCATCACGAGGGAGTCGCCGTAAACCGGCTCTCCTCTAATTATGTCTAGCCCTAGAGATTGTTGTTTTTCTTGTCCCTCTTTGGGGAGCCCTGCCCCTCCTTATATAAGTTAAAGGGGTGGGTTACATGTAGAGTCCATCTCGGACTAAGACTTAAACTATTTTGACTTCCCTTCCTGGGCTCTTAACGTCTGCCGGTTTAACATTGTCTGTCGGTTTAACATCGTCTGTCGGTTTAACATTGTCAGCCGGTTTAACATTGTCAGCCGGTTTAACATTGTCTGCCGGTTTAACATTGTCTGCCGGGTTATGATTGACTTAACACCTGCCGGTGCTACCATCTGTCTTAACTCTGCCGGTTTAACACTCACGGGTTTACCGTCTTTCTTAGCCATCTGTCCTAAATGTCTGCCAGTTTACCACCAGCCGGTTTACCGTCTGTCTTAGCCATCTGTCTTGACTCTTTGTCTTAACTCTACGCCGGTTTACCATCCGCCGGTTTACCAAGTCCCAGCCGGTTTACAACTCCAGCCGGGTCATACCGCGGGGTATATCCCCGACACTTGTGGAGGAGCTTGTCGAGCTCGAGGAGGAACTTGAGGAACTTGACGATGCACGCGAGCTTGAAATCTTCGTTCTTGAATTTATTCGCGAAGTGCTTCTTCATGTTCACGAGCTTGTCGGCCTCGGTTGGCTACGGCTCGACGTGAATCTTGGAGGGCTTGTTGTGCCTCAAGTGCTTGAGCTTCACGGAGTTGTCGTTCTTGGCATTGTGCCTCGGCATCTTGTGCATCTTGGTGTATACGCGCGCTCTTCCTCTTCATGTTGGCGTTGTCGTTGCCGTTCTTGTGCTAGCACAAAAGCCTCTTGGGTTTGATGTTGTCGGTGCTCTTGAGAGTTGGTGTCGCGTAGAGGATTGAGGCTTGCTTGACGATCGTTGCGCGCGGCACGTCGAAGAGTGTTCGTTGTCGGTGTACTTGAGCCGGAGAGGGTGAAGTCGGAGTGTCGACTTGAGTGAGTCCTTCTTGATGAAGACGAAGTGGAAGAAGAGCGGTTGAGCAACAAAGCACGAATCTCGTCCATTCTTGCGTCGTTCTCTTGCTTGTGATCGTCGAGCTTGTGGTCGAAGTAGTCCCTTGTACGTTGCTCGGAGAGTCGCAAGTCGGCGGAGAGGTTGTCGATGCGTTCACTCATTGCTTGTTGCTCTTGATGCAAAGCACGTTGTGCACCAAAGAGGTGGCTCTTGGTGACGTAGGATTTCATGTCGTCGTCGTGCTCAATGAAGAGTGGCTTGGTAGGAGTACTTGGCCTATCATCATTCCAAGATAAAAATGTGAGTAGTAGAAAGAGAAGAACAAATACCAAATGTACCTTGACCGAATTTGAAAGTGGATCAATGATCACTCCAATGTGGACAAGGAAATAGCAAAATTGGTACCAATTCTTGTCGGTTTCTCACACCTACACAAGTAAAAGCTTATGGTGGAGCTTGGTTAGGATGGTGGCACAAAATTTGATGCAATTGTAAGTGAGCTTCAATAATGTTGGAAAAGATTCGCAATATTGCAATGCAACAATTAGACCAAGCAATATAAGGTACACGAAAACACACACGCAAAAAGATAAGTGGGGCCGTGCAACCAACGGTGAGCCAAAATATGGAGTACACAAAAATGCTCTCGTTGCACAACACTAGAGAGACGCTAGCACAATTGCACAATACACGGATACAAAGACTTGTGCACAACCTACTAAGCAAAATGCAACAACTTCTATCCCAAGTATGCTCTATGCATGGTGTTTCTATGCGATGATCCAAGATGATCGAGTATGACAATGTTAATGTTGTATGATTCTATGGTTCTTGCTTAAAAGCTCTTTTCTTATCTTTCCCTTGTGCTTAAAAGCTTGTTTGGCTCTTTGTTGTTTGAGCTCTTTTCTCATGCAATGCTTGATGAACCAAGATAGCAATTGTGTATGCGATGACAACCTTGTGACACAAGTGATGATACCAAGATATGCAACAATGATGTATGTATGCTATGGGAAGTATGATCACTAATGTGCACAAGTCTCGTTGCCGGCAATACTCAATGGCTAGTCTCGATGGGTAAGCAATGCAAAGGAGTAAGGCTATGATGGCTATCAATGTAATGGCAAGAGTGATATGTCCAATACCAAGATGAGGTTATCGTTTCTTGTGGACGATATGGTGTCAAAATGGTGGCACGAATACCTAGATGTAGTCGAGGTGGTAGTTGTTGATGACGCATTCATGGCGAAGATGAGCAGCGGTGATGTTGATGTCGAACCTGTTGGGGAACATAGTAATTTCAAAAAAATTCCTACGCACGCGCAAGATCATGGTGATGCATAGCAACGAGAGGGGAGAGTGTTGTCTACGTTCCCTCGTAGACCGGAAGCGGAAGCGTTAGCACAACGCGGTTGATGTAGTCGTACGTCTTCACGGCCCGACCGATCAAGCACCGAAACTACGACACCTCCGAGTTCTAGCACACGTTCAGCTCGATGACGATCCCCGGACTCCGATCCAGCAGAATGTCGGGGAAGAGTTCCGTCAGCACGACGGCGTGGTGACGATCTTGATGTTCTACCATCGTAGGGCTTCGCCTAAGCACCGCTACAATATTATCGAGGATTATGGTGGAGGAGGGCACCGCACACGGCTAATAGATCTCAAGGATCAATTGTTATGTCTATGGGGTGCCCCTGCCCCCGTATATAAAGGAGCAAGGGAGGAGGAGGCCGGCCCTAGGAGGGGGCGCACCAAGTGTGGAGTCCTACTAGGACTCCCTAGTCCTAGTAGGATTCCACCTCCCATATGGAATAGGAAAAGAGGAAGGGAAAAGGAGAAGGAAGGGGGCGCCCCCTTCCCTAGTCCAATTCGGACCTGACCAAGGGGAGGGGTGCGGCCACCCTTGAGGCTCCTTTTCCTTCTTTCCCGTATGGCCCAATAAGGCCCAATACGTATTCCCGTAACTCTTCGGTACTTTGAAAAATACCCGAATCACTCGGAACCTTTCCGATGTCCGAATATAGTCGTCCAATATATCGATCTTTATGTCTCGACCATTTCGAGACTCCTCGTCATGTCCCCGATCTCATCCGGGACTCCGAACTCCTTTGGTACATCAAAACTCGTAAACTCATAATAACTGTCATCGAAACTTTAAGCGTGCGGACTGAGGGAGTCCTGGATTAGGGGGTGTCCGGATAGCCGGACTATACCTTCGGCCGGACTCCTGGACTATGAAGATACAAGATTGAAGACTTCGTCCCGTGTCCGGAAGGGACTTTCCTTGGCGTGGAAGGCAAGCTTGGCGATACGGATATGTAGATCTCCTACCATTGTAACCGACTCTGTGTAACCCTAGCCCTCTCCGGTGTCTATATAAACCGAAGGGTTTTAGTCCGTAGGACGAACGACAATCATACCATAGGCTAGCTTCTAGGGTTTAGCCTCCTTGATCTCGTGGTAGATCTACTCTTGTACTACCCATATCATCAATATTAATCAAGCAGGACGTAGGGTTTTACCTCCATCAAGAGGGCCCGAACCTGGGTAAAACATTGTGTCCCCTGCCTCCTGTTACCATCCGCCTAGACGCACAGTTCGGGACCCCCTACCTGAGATCCGCTGGTTTTGACACCGACATTGGTGCTTTCATTGAGAGTTCCTCTGTGCCGTCGCCATCAGGAAGGATGCCTCATCCCGTCTTCAAAGACGGCACCATTGCTAAGGGAGCTTTGGCTGTCGGCCAGACTCTGAGGCTAGGTGGTTTCCTTATGACCGCCCGTTCGGCTGCTGCGCCGACGATGACCTCTCGGGTCATCGAAAGCAATCTTCACATCAGCTCAGAATTCGCCGAGCAGCTAGATCCAATGGAGCTCTCTTCCCTAAACGAGCTCTTGGATGGCTTCGCCGCCCTGGGAGTCGCTACGGATTACGACCAGATTGGGCCTAAACCCGATCTGAGAGAGATTAACTCTCCCCAGGTCACCCATCACGTTGCCGTGGTAGAGGGACAGTGCGGTGACCCTTCATCTATCTTAAGGACTAGCTATGTCCGGATTCCCGATCCCTCCAAGCCGGATACCCGCGGAGGGGAGGGCATCACTCAAGACCTGAACTTAAAGTCAGGCGATGGGCTAGATTCATTGGACAGCATCCAAGAATCCAAACTTCCGAGTTCGGAAACTCCTTGGCCCCTGGGTCTCAGATTGGGTGAGGTTTCGGATTTGATTCCACCCACCCTCCCGTACATAAGCGATCTATCTCAAATTAGGCAAGAGCCCTAAGAAACAGTACATCATTACTGGGCCAGATTCCTCCTGGTTATGAACAGGATAAAGGACTGCCGCGAGGAAGACGCAATTTCATTCTTCTGCAATAATTGCACGGACAAGGGAATCCTCAACGCCATAAGTTGCCGTGATATTACACGCTTCACTGACTTGGAGTCCATAGTACGAAAGTACTGTGCGATGGAAAGCGCCTGGAAAACCGAAATAAAATTTTGGGACAATCCGGCCTTGAATACAAACCCAGTCCGAAATAAAAGGGTGCATCATCGCCAGACACCCAGGTTCAATACCAAAAAGCAAAAGCCCTCTACAGGGCACGGAACCGTGCTGGAAGGATGGCTTAATGGACCCTGTAAAATTCACAGTGCAGAGGGCGCCACACCAACTCATAGCCTTAGAGCATGTTGGATACTTCGGCAGGTGGCAAAAATTGGCGAAGATCTTCTAATTCTAGAAGCCACAGAAAGCCACCCCACAGACACCAGTATGGTATCAACAGTCTTCGAGACTTTCGCATCAAATAATATGCGAAAAAGAACACTCCACAGCCTTGCCGAAGTCTACCAAGTAGCAACAATAAACCCATGGAGTGACACGGCTATTACTTTTAACGCCAGTGATGAACCTAAATTCCGAACAGCCCGAGCACCAGCCGCATTGGTCCTCAGTCCAATAGTGGACGGCTTTCGTCTTACCAAGGTACTCATGGATGGCGGCAGCGGATTGAACCTCATTTATGAGGAAACCCTTCAAAAATGGAAATAGACTAGAACCGCATTGAGCGAAGCAGCACAACCTTTAGAGGAATAATCCCTAGTCGGGAAGCGCGCTGTACAGGAAAAATCACACTAGATGTGGTGTTCGGCACGCCGGATAATTACAGGTCCGAAGAGGTAACGTTCCAAGTGGCCTCGTTCAGTAGCGGATATCACGCTCTGCTAGGGCGGGAAGCGTTTACAGTCTTCCAAGCAATACCCCATTACGGGTACATGAAGCTTAAGATGCCCGAGCCTAACGGAATCATCACTCTCGCTAGTGATCCGAACATAGCACTCCACGCCGAAAACAAGACAGCCGCACTGGCCCTCGAGGCGCTATCCGAAGCCCTAGCAGCTGAGGAACTGACTGCGCTGCGCTCCATGGTGAATAGGGACGATGTGATACTCGACAAAAGATCCAAGTCCACCTCCTTTAAACCGGCGGACGAAATAGTCAAATTCCAGGTCCATCCAACGGACCCCAATAAAACAGCTTCCATCGGAGCACAGTTAAACCCTGATGTAGACGCCGCACTGCGAGAGTTCCTATGAGAGAACTGGGACATTTTCGCCTGGCACCCTTCAAACGTGCTAGGAATCCCACGCAGGCTGGCCGAACACAGCTTAAATATCCTAAAAGGATTCAAGCCAGTCAAACAGGCTCTTCGGCGTTTTTCCGAACCTAAGAGACAGGCCATGGGAGAGGAACTAGCCAAGGTACTGGAGGCCGGATTCATCAAAGATATAAAACACTCGGACTGGCTAGCAAACTTGGTGATGGTACCAAAGAAGGACAAATCCTGGCGCCTGTGCGTTGATTTTAAAGACCTTAACAAGGCTTGCCCAAAGGATCCCTTCCCTCTCCCCCGCATCGATCAAATTATCGACGCTACTGCAGGACACAATTCGTTGTGTTTCCTCGATGCATACTTCGGCTACCATCAAATAAAGATGGTAGAGTCAGACCAAGCCGCAATGGCATTCATCACACCATACAACCCATTCTGCTTCAACACAATGCCCTTCGGGCTCAAAAACGCCGGCGCAACATATCAGCGCATGATTCAGACATGTCTGGCAAACCAGATCGGCAAAACAGTGGAGGCATACGTAGATGATGTGGTCGTTAAAACAAGACATATCGAATCTCTAGTAGACGACTTGAGGCTAACATTCGGTAACCTCCGAACATACGACATCAAGCTCAACCAAGAAAAATGCGTTTTCGGCGTTCCAGCCGGAAAGCTCTTGGGCTTCATTGTATTCGGTAGAGGAATTGAAGCAAATCCAGCCAAGATCCGAGCTTTGTCACAATTGGATATCCCGAAGGACCTCAAACAAATACAAAAATTAACCGGATGCAGCTTTATCTCCCGCTTTATCTCCCGCTTGGGAGAAAAGGCCCTACCCCTTTACCACCTCCTTCGGCACACCGAACACTTCGAGTGGACGGATGCAGCCACGGCCGGACTCGACGAAATAAAAGCCATCTTGGCAACAAACCCAGTCCTTGCCGCGCCAAACATTGGCGAACCAATGCTATTATACATTGCAGCAACCCATCAGGTCGTAAGCGCAGTGCTCGTCGTCGAACAAGAAACGGATGGACACAAATACCCCCTTCAAAAGCCGGTCTACTATGTGTCCACTGTCCTTACTCCGTGCAAGTCACGGTACCCGCATTATCAAAAGATTGCGTACGCGGTATTTATGGCATCCCGGAAGCTGCGACACTACTTTCAAGAGTGTTCAATAACAGTAGCCTCGGAAGTGCCACTTAATAATATTATAAACAACCGCGACGCGATGGGCCGGATTGCAAAATGGGCCATTGAGCTCCTCCCGTTCAACATAACTTACAAGCCACGACGAGCTATCAAGTTGCAAGTTTTGGCCGACTTCGTCGCAGAATGGACGGAGGCCAAACTCCCTAAAGAGAACGTCACATATTCAAACTAGGTCATGCACTTCGACGGCTCCAAAATGTTGGCCAGTCTAGGGGTTGGCGTCGTTTTGACGTCCCCCACAGGAGACATACTTCAATACGTACTCCAGATAATGTACACAGACTCCAACAATGCAACCGAATATGAGGCCCTTTTACATGGTCTCTGGATGGTAGTATCCATGGGCATTCAACGCCTAGAGGTGCGCGGGGACTCGAACCTCGCAATATCCCAAATAAATGGAGACTTTGATGCCAAGGATCCAAAAATGGCAGCTTATCGCAACGCCGTCCTAAAAATGTCAACTCGGTTCGAAGGGCTCGAATTTCACCATATAGCCCGGGAAAATAATCAGGCGGCAGATGTCCTGGCACGCATCGGTGCAAAACACGATGTAGTCCCCCCAACATCTTCTTGGAAAGGCTGTTCAAGCCATCCATAGTATGGGAAGGGGAACCCGGCAATAACAGCCCAGACCCAACCGCACTGCCCGACACCGAACACTCTGACATAATTGGAGGCTCTGCCAATGAAATAACACCTTTAGCCCACGTAATAATGGCCGTCATCGCCCCGTGGACAGAACCATTCCTCGCCTACCTTACTAGGCAGGAACTCCCCGAGGACCAAAATGAGGCACGCTGCATAGTGCGGCGATCTAAAGCCTATAAAGTCCATGAGGGAGAGCTTTATAAGAAAAGCGCTACCGGAGTCCTTCAAAGGTGCATCTCCGAAGAGGAAGGGCGGAACCTCCTGGCTGAAATTCATGCCGGACTCAGTGGTCATCACGCTGCAGCTCGGTCCCTTGTAAGCAAGGCCTTCCGTACAGGCTTTTATTGGCCGACGGCCCGGGCAGATGCCCAGGACTTAGTCCAATGATGCGTCGGTTGCCAGCTTTTTGCAAACCAAAGCCATATGCCAGCCACCGCCCTCCAAACTATCCCCATCACTTGGCCCTTCACGGTCTGGGGGCTTGACATGGTTGGACCCCTTAAAGGAGGAACCCACAAGAAAAAATACTTACTGGTCATGGTGGATAAGTTCACCAAATGGATAAAAGCCAAGCCTGTTAAGACGGCCGAATCCGGACCGGTGATAGACTTTATATCCGGGGTTGTACACCGTTACAGCGTCCCCCATAGCATCATCACTGACAACAGCACGAACTTTACGGCCGATGAGGTAAAACTCTGGTGCAAAAACGTGGGCATCAAGCTCGATTATGCTTCCGTCTATCACCCACAAACTAACGGCCAGGTCGAACGTGCAAATGGTCTTATCATGAGCGGCATCAAACCCAGATTAGTGCGGTCCCTTAAGGAATCTAATACGCACTGGGTAGAGGAGCTCGACTTCGTACTCTGGGGGCTGTGGACCACGCTGAATCGCACCACCAGATACACACCATTCTTCATGTTGTACGGCACAGAGGCAGTTTTGCCCTGCGACATAATTCATGACTCACCTCGAGTGCGCATGTACGAAGAAAGAGAAGCCGAGCTCGATCGGCATGACAGTTTGGACGCCTTGGAGGAAGAGCGTGACGTGGCAAAAGCCCGTTCCGCATTCTATCAACAGCAGGCTCAAAGATACCAAAGCAGAGAAGTACGGGCCAAAAATTACAACGTTGGCGAATTAGTTCTACGCTTGCCGGACAAGAAAAAGGACAAACTCAAGCCCAAGTGGGAAGGTCTCTTCATAATTGACCAAGTCCTGACTGGTGGAGCGTACCACCTACGAGATGCATGGGATAACCGACTTGAGCCGAACCCATGGAACGCAGCCCGTCTCCGAAGATTCTACGCCTAGCGCCGGACTCTGTGTTCGTCTCCTTCCTCTGTCCATTTTTTATATACTTTCTGTCTTACATTTCTCTCCTTCTCTCTCTCTTATAGCCTTTAAAGGCTCATACAGTGATGCGCTATCCGCGCTCATTAAACCTGGGGGCTTCCTTAAACAGAAGCTTATTTAAACGGGCTTCATGCCCAACACATGTGTCACACTTCTGCATGTACCTTTTATTCACCATTATATGCATCTATATGACTTAAGTTTTGGCTAAGATGGGTTGCCTGGCTCCTGTGCTTACCCCTACGTTCCCGATTGTTCGGCTAGGTGGTAAAGGGAGCACCTCTGCGATTGTTACTGCCGGGTCAGCCGGATGTGTACCTCAGACTGGGTGAAGCCGAAAGCTAGCGTTCTTAAGGGAATATTCGGTCGGCGAACTAAAGATGATCTTTTATTCACTTATTTATCTATACACCCCCAGATGTTTTTCCCGCATCCCTTTTCGCAGAATGGACATGCACTTTAGGGCATGCCTCCCGGGGAAAGGAACCCCTAACGGAACTATTCTCCCTGGAAGATGTTTCTTACTAACCATGTAATATAACATAACTAGCTGGGCACTTGTCTGTTCAAGCACTAATGACCCCTATGCCTGGTCTCCATGCATACCTCGGTTCTTATATAACCGCGAGGGTATTCGGACACACTCCGGACCGTCAGGTCCCGAGGTTGAAGCGAAAAGGTCGGCCATGACAAATGATCTACAATCCGGCTAGAAGGCATTACACATGTCAATTATAATTACATAGTCAATCTGACTGATTGTATTCCTCTTCAATACCATCTAACAGGCTGTCTAGTTTATAGTCCTGTTGGGAATACTTTGCGGCCAATTCTACTTGGACATATACTAAGCTCACAGGGATCTCCTTCCCATCGGGCCCCACGGGTCCGACCTCGGCCATGTGGTTTGGGTCAGCCTTCGTGTACAGCGTCTTCACCATGGCCCAGGCCTCCCTGGCGCCTTGACGGCAGGCCGACATCTTCCACAATCGGAAGCGCCGCCGCACTCCCTTCAGCTTCTCCACAAGCTCTCCAAGGCCTTCAGGCATGGAGACAGATGGACACAAGGCCTGGGCGACGCTTTGCATCACCTGCCGAACTCGCTCGTGCAGTTGTGAGAGCTCGGGAAGAAGGTCACCCGTAGAATCGGGCATTTCCTCTGCAGGACGACCTGTTAGCATACCTACAGACATTACTCTGTTAGTCGACTTCCTCGCCGAACTCTTTTTTCAAAGTTTGTTTAAGCACTTACTATATATGCCGCGTCGAAGCCGATGATTCTCCTTGACGGAGTCCAACAGCTGGGCACAAACATCCTTCAATTCAACGCCCAGCTTGGTGTTGGCATCTTGGAGATCGTTCTTCTCCCGCCTCACCTTTGTCAGCACGCTCTCACCAGCGTTCAGCTGGCGTCGGAGTAGTTGCTCTTCTTGATTTAATCCGGCGCCATCTGCAATTTCATTTGTCAGATTTGCACCCACGCCGCACTTCGCAAAATACTTATCTTTCGAAGCATATATTACCAGAGGGGGTCTCCTTGGGCTCCCTTGCCGCGGCTAGTGCGGCCTCAAGTTGGGCTTTGCACTCTTCCAGCTCCTAGGACAGTAGGGTATTCTTTTCTGTAAGAACCTGCATAACAAATGATCCTTAAATCAGTTATTCTAACTGTTTCAAGTCTCGGGGGCTACTGGTATATATATAATTACCAAAAAATTTCTTACCCGTATGTCTTTTACATATTGCTCCGTGGCTCTGGCTAGACCATTTTGAGCGGCACGGAGGTACGCATCTCCCAAATTGAAGGCATCCAATGCCTCTTGGGAGAAACAAGCGTCGCGAAGAACTGTCCGGCGACGCATGTGGTTCATGGCACTCTCCACCTCGGAATTGGTGGCAGGTAGCCTGTCCGCATCCTCTGTCGGAGGAGCGTCCGGTGCGTGCCTCGTGTTCGCCTCCGCTTCCGGACCAGGTTTGGATCCTGGCTGGTGGAGGCGTGATTGGCAACCTCTCCGGATATAGTCCGGTGAAGTCTCTTCGTCCTAAAGAGAGAACGAGCGTTAGTATGCCTTGAAGGAATAACACCTGGGAATAAGATGGCGAGCTATACCTTTGCCCCAGCGTCTCAGTCTAGATCGCACTTCTTTTCAGCCCGAGGGGCCTTGCCGCCCCTCGTTGGCTAGTCGCCGCAGGCTCGACCTCCCGTCTCAAGGACCTCCCCTGCAAAACACGGTTGTCGTACGACAATCGAAAACACGCAAGGATAGATCCCTTTTCAAAGTGTTGGGACTTCGGTCTCAGTTACCTGTGAGGCTGGGAGTAGCCCTGGGTAATCGGCCGTAATGGCCACCAAGGCGTTATCCTTGCTCAATTGATGAAACACCCCATCAATCAGCTCCACAGATAAGTCCGGATCCTCTTGAGAGGCCGGGTCGAGGAACCGTCCCGGATCCTCGGGTTGTGGAGGAGGGCTGTTTATTTCTTTAACAACCTGGCACAGTTCCTGCGTTGAAGTCGTTAGACTGAATATTTAACAATGGGAATATAAAATAGATGGGCAAGTAAAAGTGTCCACTTACCCAACTTGGGGGATTGTACATAGAAAATCCACCCTGTGGGTTGACGCGGAGAAATTCCTCCTCCCTTGTACAAAGTGGACAAGATCTTTATTAGAGCGGCAGCCGAATCTGGCCCATTATGGCCGTGGCGGGTGGCGTCGTCCTCCCCGTTGAAGTCCCACATGGGGTGGCCTCTATACTGAAGCGGCTGCACCCCTCGCATGATGCATGCGGCCATGACCCCGATCATGGTAAGTCCGGAATGAGCTAACAATCTTATCTGACCCATCAGGTAAAGAACGTCCTTGCCGCTTTCCTTCTGAGGGCTCCGTGGACACCAGTTGAGGCGCTTCTTCAGGGGAGCACTGTCGAACTCAGGGAGGCCGATCCGGACAGGATCCGGACATGATCCGCCAGTCTTCGGACGCCTTCTTTGGGGTACCGGATAGATATCCGGTCCCGGCGATGCGCCACACTTTGGCTCCGCCCACTTGATATATCGACCCCTTCTTAGAACGAGGCACAAGGCAGAATAGCCTTTTCCACAGCGCGAAATGAGCCTCGCAGCCCAAAAACAGCTCGCAAAGGGCTACGAAGCCCGCGATATGCAGTATGGAGGCAGGCGTGAGGTTGTGCAGCTGGAGGCCATAGAACTCTAGGAGCCCCCGGAGAAACGGATGAATTGGAAATCCGAGCCCTCTTATTAAGTAAGGGACAAGGCATACCCACTCTCCTTTGGAGGGATTGGGGGCGCTCTCCGCTTGCTCTCCGCCATTATAGGTGGCAAGTTCGGCTCGAACCGGGACCATATAGGCCGGGGGGAGAAATCCCTTGGTCTGGAGCGTCGCTAGCTCGCTGTGTGGGATGGAACACCTCTTCCAATCTCCAGGCTGAGGGCTGGAAGGGCGAGAGGAGGAGCTGCGGCGGCCGGCCATGATAGAATGGACCTCTGTCGGATACGCTCTGATGAATACTCGCGGAGGCGAGAAGGTGTGGTTTGGATCTAAATCCTCGTCCCCTTAAATAGGTGGCTCATTCACGCGACTAGGGGTGTAAATATAAAAAAACACCCTGAATTTTCGTATTCGTTTGACACGTGGAAGACGGCCATTATTGGGCGTAGAAGCCAAGGAGCGCTACAAGAAACCGGACATTATTCAACAGGTACACGGAATTTGGAGAACCCACCTTGCAATGCCAAAGACAATCTGCGCGCCGGACTCGTCGTCATTGAAGCCCGGTTCGAGGGCTATTGAGGGAGTCCTGGATTAGGGGGTGTCCGAATAGCCGGACTATACCTTCGGCCGGACTCCTGGACTATGAAGATACAAGATTGAAGACTTTGTCCCGTGTCCGGAAGGGACTTTCCTTGGCGTGGAAGGCAAGCTTGGCGATACGGATATGTAGATCTCCTACCATTGTAACCGACTCTGTGTAACCCTAGCCCTCTCCGGTGTCTATATAAACCGGAGGGTTTTAGTCCATAGGACGAACGACAATCATACCATAGGCTAGCTTCTAGGGTTTAGCCTCCTTGATCTCGTGGTAGATCTACTCTTGTACTACCCATATCATCAATATTAATCAAGCAGGACGTAGGGTTTTACCTCCATCAAGAGGGCCCGAACCTGGGTAAAACATTGTGTCCCCTGCCTCCTGTTACCATCCGCCTAGACGCACAGTTCGGGACCCCTTACCCGAGATCCGCCGGTTTTGACACTGACACGGACCCTACGGGTTCGAGAACTATGTAGACATGACCGAGACACGTCTCCGGTCAATAACCAATAGCGGAACCTGGATGCTCATATTGGCTCCCACATATTCTACGAAGATCTTTATCGGTCAGACCACATAACAACATATGTTGTTCCCTTTGTCATCGGTATGTTACTTGCCCGAGATTCGATCGTTAGTATCTCAATACCTAGTTCAATCTCGTTACTGGCAAGTCTCTTTACTCGTTCTGTAATACATCATCTCGCAACTAACTTATTAGTTGCAATGCTTGCAAGGCTTAGGTGATGTGCATTACTGAGAGGGACTAGAGATACCTCTCCGACAATCGGAGTGACAAATCCTAATCTCGAAATACGCCAACCCAACAAGTACCTTCGGAGACACCTATAGAGAACCTTTATAATCACCCAGTTACGTTGTGACGTTTGGTAGCACACAAAGTGTTCCTCCGGTAAACAGGAGTTGCATAATCTCATAGTCATAGGAACATGTATAAGTCATGAAGAAAGCAATAGCAACAAACTAAATGATCAAGTGCTAAGCTAACGGAATGGGTCAAGTCAATCACATCATTCTCCTAATGATGTGATCCCGTTAATCAAATGACAACTCATGTCTATGGTTAGGAAACATAACCATCTTTGATCAACGAGCTAGTCAAGTAGAGGCATACTAGTGACACTCTGTTTGTCTATGTATTCACACATGTATTATGTCTCCGGTTAATACAATTCTAGCATGAATAATAAACATTATCATGTTATAAGGAAATAAATAATAACTTTATTATTGCCTCTAGGGCATATTTCCTTCAGAACCGTACCTAAATAGCCGAAACACAAGTAGGACACGGTACCGCAACTCAAATTCTCAAAGCAAAATTGGACCAAAAGTGTCGGAGTTGGACTTGGTAAGCGGTGGTTGTGTATGTGTTATATGGTGGTGCTATCCGGAAATGGTGGAGGTATGCAGAAGTATATGTGGGAACCGGAACAAAATTTGGTGAAAAATGGGCAGAAAACGGGCGGTGGAGAGGAAGTGGTGCTGCCAGGGGCCGGATGTCCGGGCTTGTCAGGCCGGTTGTTCGGGCTCTAGATCCATGGATGGATTCGAAGATCTTCGCGAGGAGAGGTCAAATCCGGGCAAAATTCGGAGAAATTTGTGGATGGGAATTGGGGAAAAATGGATGGAAAGCTAGATCTACCTACAACACACAAAATCCGCGGATCAAATCCAACAAAACTTCATCACACCAACAAATCACAAAAAAAAATTTGGGGCTATTTTTGTGGGGATTTTTCAAATTAGGGACAAAATCAACAAAACTAGGCTAACAACACAACTGGGAGGCTTTGAAATCGTGATCAACATGGCCCTTGATACCAAGATGATGCAGGGTAGGAACCCTATGGGCCGATCTTTCACGAAAGGAGTGGATCCCGCGATGAACACGAAGAACACGAGGAGGGAAACGAGGGGAAAATCACAAGGGGAACACGAGGGAACACTCAAATCAACAAGAATGATTACACAAGTGCTAGATCCTCGAAACACGATAGGAGATACAAGATCCAAAGTCAACAATGGACGATACAAAGGTAGCCGGTCTTCTCCGTGAGGAGGTCTTGATGTTCCTCTCCACAAGGAGGTCTTGAATCCAAAGGGATCTTCTCCGTAGAGGCCGCGGTCTCTCTCGTGGAGTAGATCCGATGTGGATGAGAAATACTCTATCTCTAAATATGAGCTAAACCAATGCTAATTCTAGAAAGTAGGACATGGAGGAGTATATATAGTCTAGGGGGGAGAAGGGGTACACGGGCCTCGACCCTTCACTTTGCGCAGACAGGGGAGGCCGGACGTCCGGGCGTCGGGCTGGATGTTCGGGCTTTCATGCGAGGCCGGATGTCCGGGCTGGAGTGGCTGGTTTGTTGCTCTCCAGTTCGGAGGGGTCTAGATTTCCGGGCTGGAGGCCGGATATTCGGGGGCTCGGGAAGGGCCGGATGTCCGGGCTGGCAAGGCCGGATGTCTGGGGCCTGTAGTCTCTGGCGGCTAAGCGGCTGTGGTGGGTGAAGCCCCAGGGGCCGGACGTCCGGGGTCGTGGCCGGATGTACGGGGCCTGGGAGGTGTACTTGACTCCTTCCGTTGGTTCTCTTCATCCGTGAACTTGGGGACTTGTACATCTTCATGTGCATCTTCGGGAGGGTCCTCTTGGTACCTAATCATGCACAACAACTCGGACTTAGGTAGTAGCCATGTCTCATGCATAAAGAGTGGAAGTTCTGAGAGGAGTGAGTGTTGGAAATATGCCCTAGAGGCAATAATAAAATGGTTATTATTATATTTCCTTGTTCATGATAATTGTCTATTGTTCATGCTATAATTGTGTTATCCGGAAATCATAATATATGTGTGAATACATAGACCACAACATGTCCCTAGTGAGCCTCTAGTTGACTAGCTTGTTGATCAATAGATGGTTACGGTTTCCTAACCATGGACATTGGATGTCATTGATAACGGGATCACATCATTAGGAGAATGATGTGATGGACAAGACCCAATCCTAAGCATGGCACAAGATCGTGTAGTTCATCTGCTAAAGCTTTTCTAATGTCAAGTATCTTTTCCTTAGACCATGAGATTGCACAACTCCCAGACACTATAGGAATGCTTTGGGTGTGCCAAACGTCACAACCTAACTGGGTGGCTATAAAGGTGCATTACGGGTATCTTCGAAAGTGTCTGTTGGGTTGGCACGAATCGAGACTGGGATTTGTTACTCCGTATGACGGAGAGGTATCTCTGGGCCCACTCGGTAATGCATCATCATAATGAGCTCAATGTGTCTAAGCAGTTAGTCATGGGATCATGCATTATAGAACGAGTAAAGTGACTTGCCAGTAACGAGATTGAACGAGGTATTGGGATACCGACGAGCGAATCTCGGGCAAGTAACGTACTGATTGACAAAGGGAATTGTATACGGGATTGATTGAATCCTCGACATTGTGGTTCATCAGATGAGATCATCGTGGAACATGTGGGAGCCAACACGGGTATCCAGATCCTGCTGTTGGTTATTGACTGGAGAGATGTCTCGGTCATGTCTACATGGTTCCCGAACCCGTAGGGTATACACACTTAGGTTCGGTGACGCTAGAGTTATGGGAATTAGTATGTGGTTACTGAATGTTGTTCGGAGTCCCGGATGAGATCCCGGGCGTCACGAGGAGTTCCGGAATGGTCCGGAGATAAAGATTTATATATGGGAAGTCCTTATTCGGTCGCCAGAAGTGTTCGGGGGTTTATCGGTATTGTACCGGGACCACCGAAGGGGTTCCGGGGTCCACCGGGAGGGTCCACCTGCCCCGAAGGGCCCTATGGGCTGAATATGGAGGGGAACCAGCCCCTAAGTGGGCTGGGCGCCAAAACCCCCCAGGGCCCATGCACCTAGGGTTTAGGGGAAACCCTAAAGGGGGCGCCCCCCTTGGCTTGGGGGGCAAGCCACCCTCCTTGGCCGCCGCCCCCCTCTAGATCCATCTGGAGGGGGCCGCCCCCCTCTCCCTTGCCCCTATAAATAGAGGGGAGGTGGGAGGGCTGCCGTACCCTTCCCCTGGCGCAGCCCTCTCCCTCCCCAACACCTCCTCCTCCATAGTTGAGCTTGGCAAAGCCCTGCTGGAGAACCGCAAGCTCCACCACCACATCGTCGTGCTGCCGGAGCTCTTCCCCAACTTCTCCTTCCCCCTTGCTGGATCAAGAAGGAGGAGACGTCCCCGGGCTGTACGTGTGTTGAACGCGGAGGCGCCGTTGTTCGGCGCTTAGATCGGAATCAACCGCGATCTGAATCGCTGCGAGTGCGACTCCTTCATCCGCGTTCTTGCAACGCTTCCGTTTCACGATCTTCAAGGGTATGAAGATACACTCCCCTCTCCCTTGTTGCTAGTCTCTCCATAGATTGATCTTGGTGATGCATAGAATTTTTCTATTTTCTGCAACGATCCCCAGCAGTGGCATCATGAGCTAGGTCTATGCGTAGTTTCTATGCACAAGTAGAACACATGTTGTTGTGGGTGAGGGAGTCCTGGATTAGGGGGTCTCCGGACAGCCGGACTATATCCTTTGGTCGGACTGTTGGACTATGAAGATACAAGATTGAAGACTTCGTATCGTGTCCGGATGGGATTCTACTTGGCGTGGAAGGCAAGCTAGGCAATACAGATATGTATATCTCCTCCTTTGTAACTGACCTTGTGTAACCCTAGCCCCCTCCGGTGTCTATATAAGCCGAAGGGTTTTAGTCCGTAGGATAACATACAATCATACCATAGGATAGCTTCTAGGGTTTAGCCTCTCTAATCTCGTGGTAGATCTACTCTTGTAATACTCATATCATCAAGAACAATCAAGCAGGACGTAGGGTTTTACCTCTATTAAGAGGGCCCGAACCCGGGTAAAACATCGTGTCCTCTGCCTCCTGTTACCATCCGCCTTAGACGCACAGTTCTGGACCCCCTACCTGAGATCTGCCAGTTTTGACACCGACATTGGTGCTTTCATTGAGAGTTCCACTGTGTCGTCATCGTAAGGCTCGATGGCTCCTTCGATCACCGCTAGCGATGCGGTCCAAGGTGAGGTTTTCCTCCCCAGACAGATCTTCGTATTTGGGGGCTTTGCATTGCGGGCCAATTCGCTTGGCCAGCTGGATAGCTTGAGAGCTACGCCCCTGGCCATCAGGTCAGATTTGGAAACTTGAACTAGACGGCCGATATCCGCGAAGACTTGATCTTCAACGGATTCGAGCCCATGCCGAACGCGCCGCACAGTCGCGATGAGCATGACGTAACTCTGCCGTCGGACAGTGTTCGGGAGATCGCGCCCGCAGTTACTCCGGCCTTTATGTAACGCCCTAGATGCGGCTATATCTCCCACGTGTAGAAGCATGACTTAGAGGCATAACCGCATTGAAAGTAATGTCGCAAGTGAGGTAATCTTCACACAACCCATGTAATACATAAGGAAAAGAGATACATAGTTGGCTTACAATCGCCACTTCACACAATTACATGAATAAAGCATTACATCAACCAGTTACAATCAAGGCCCGACTACGGAGCCAAAATAAAAGAAGAGTATCCCAAATGCTACATAGATCCCCGATCGTCCTGACTGGGCTCCACTTCTGATCAACTAGAACGAAACAACACAAAGGACAAGATCTTCATCGAGCTCCTCCTTGAGCTTGGTTGCGTCACCTGCTTGGTAACATCGGCACTTGCAAAATGGTTTTGGAAGTATCCGTGAGTCACGGGGACTCAGCAATCTCACACCCTCGCGATCAAGACTATTTAAGCTTATAGGAAGGGTAAAAGGTACGAGGTGGAGCTGCAGCAAGCGACTATCATATATGGTGGCTAACATACGCAAATGAGAGTGAGAAGAGAAGGCAAAAGCACGGTCGAACAACTATGATCAAGAAGTGATCCTAGATCAACCTACGCCAAACATAACTCCATCACCGTGTTCACTTTCCGGACTCCGCCGAGAAGAGACCATCACGGTTACACACGTGGTTGGTGCATTTTAAATAAGGTCAACTTCAGGTTTTCTACAACCGGACATTAACAAATTCCCATCTGCCCATAACCGTGGGCACGGCTTTCAAAAGTTCAAATCCCTGCAGGGGTGTCCCAACTTAGCCCATCACAAGCTCTCACGGTCAACGAAGGATATTCCTTCTAGCGGGAAGACCCGATCAGACTCGGAATCCCGGTTACAAGACATTTCGACAATGGTAAAACAAGACCAGCAAAGCCACCCGAATGTGCCGACAAATCCCGATAGGAGCTGCACATATCTCTTTCTCAGGGCACACCGGATTGTCCAAGGTTCCGGTAGGCCAACCCAGAGTTGCCCCTGGTGGCCACCGGCAGCTGACAGGTTGGACCAACACTCAGAGGAGCACTGGCCCGGGGGTTTAATAAAGATGACCCTTGGGCTCCGGAAACCCAAGGGAAAAGAAAAAGGCTAGGTGGCGAATGGTAAAACCAATCTTGGGCATTCCTGGAGGAGTTTTATTCAAGGCGAACTGTCAAGGGGTTCCCATTATAGCCCAACCGCGTAAGGAACACCAAATCCGGGAACATAACACCGATATGACGGAAACTAGGGCGGCAAGAGTGGAACAAAACACCAGGCATAAGGCCGAGCCTTCCACCCTTTACCAAGTATATAGGTGCATTAATTAAATAAGACATATTGTGATATCCCAACAAATAATCATGTTCCAACAAGGAACAACATCTCCATGTTCCAATAAGGAACAAACTTCAACTTCACCTGCAACTAACAATGCTATAAGAGGGGCTGAGCAAAGCGGTAACATAGCCAAACAACGGTTTGCTAGGACAAGGTGGGTTAGAGGCTTGGCTTAACAATATAGGAGGCATGATAAGCAAGTGGTAGGTATCGTAGCATAGGCATAGCAAAAGAGCGAGCAACTAGCAAGCAAAGATAGAAGTGATTTCAAGGGTATGGTCATCTTGCTTGAGATCCCGCAAGGAAGAAGAACGAGTCCATGAATAAGACAAACGGACGTAGACGAACGGGTCCTCACAAACGCGACGTTATCGGAACCAACCCGAAGAAGCAACACCGAAAAGAAGGACACAACATAGTAAACAACCACGACATAAGCATGGCATGATGCACAATCAAGTATGACGCATGTCCGGTTTAATGAAGCATGGCATGGCAAAATGCACAAACAATCCTACAAATTAAGTGGAGTTCAACATGCAACTCCGTTGGATATTGACGAAACACCACATGCAAGTTATTTAGTTCGATCTCGTTTATGTACCCAACAATATTAAATGTTGTTAAACATGGCAAGAGGGGAAGCATGATGAAACTATCTAATCTAGGCAAGTTTAAATGAGGCCGGAACAACAAAATAACAAGTCCGGAAACTCCTCATATGCATATATTAGGTTTGGTACTGTTCTGCCCTAAACATAATTTTAGAGTTGTTAAACATGCTAGATGAGTGCATCATGTTAAACTAGGCATTTTTCTACCCCATTTACATATAAAATTTATTACAAACCGAGTTACGGTTATTTAGTTATGAATTAAAGCATTTTAGCATGTTCATAGAGCAAAATTTAAACAAACAGCATTTTAAACATAGATGAAAGTTGCATATTATTAAACTAGATGAAAAACTAAGCAAGTTTCATATACAAAGTTTTTACAAGTGACGCTTAGTTTGTGAGATATTAAATGAAAGAACATGAGGGTCTTTTCTGTAAAACAACAAACACTGGAATAAAAGATTAAAAACGCAGCGCAGGAAAAAAATACTATGGGCCGAAACTGGTAGGCCCGATAGCATCATGGGAGCTGGAATTGAAGCTCACCAGGCCTCATGGGCCGGCTGGACGCGAGCTGGGCCGGGATTGGAGGCAAGGATTTGGTCCACTAGCTTGGGCGTTCGTGGTCAAGGCGACAGGGAGGAGCGGGCGCGCGACTATGCTCGACAGGAAGCAGAAGCAGAAACAGAGTAGCGGTGGTGCAAACTCCGACAACGATGAGGGCTGAAGGCAGCGGTGACTTGGCGGAGGCCGGACGGATCTGGAGCGGGCTGGACCTTGGCACCCGAAGGCGGCCCAAGGTGCGGGAGTCCATGCGCGGCTGCAGGTTAACGACAATGAGCGGCGCTCCTGCTGCTCGTTGAAGTAGAAGCCGGGGACGGCGCGATGGAATTGAGGCAGTGGTGGCACTGGAAGGTGCAGGGACGTCGAGGAACGGCAAAACGGGGCGGCACCGAGCAGATCCGGACGGTGGGGTCGAGGAGGACGACGGCGGCTCAGCTCCAGCGGCTCCGGTCGGTGGTGAGATCCATGGCGGCAGTGGTTCCCTGTGACAAGCAGAGGGAGAGCTGAGAGGATGGAGTAGAGGCAGGGAAGAAGGAAAGGAGCAGGGGAGGCCTGGCCTGGTCGATGGCTGTCAACAGGCCGGTGGCGTGCTCGGGCGCACAAGCGACGAGGAGGAGGCAGGGAGCAGGGGCCTCGGTTGCTGCTGCTGCGATTTTGTGCGGTGCTAAAAAACAGGGAGGGGGTCGAAGACGAGAACAGTGGCTGGGTTGGTGGAATTGGATCCGGAGGGATCCCGAGGTGGGGATTAGAGTGTGGCGGCGGCGGCGGGGACAAGTGCCTAGAAGTTAGGGTTTGATCTGATTTGGGTAGGGGTTCATCTATAAATAGGTTCAAAAGGATCTAGGGTTAGACTAATATCTATATCAGATGAATTTAGGTTAGGGGCTAACTCGTCCCTCCGATCGCAATCGGACGAACGCGAATAAAATAGCTAGGGAGTCCAAATAAGAAAACGGAGACGTTTTGTAGATGTTTGGAGATGATCCGGATCCAACGGTGACGGAAGTCCGGTTCGGGTCCGGGACAACTTTCGGACGCGCGCGCGAGGAGGGCCGCGGGCTGACGCGAGAGGTTAGGTTGGGTCTGGCGGATTGTGAAGAGCGGGTTGGTCTGAGAGAAGAGGGGAGAGATGCAGCCCGGCATGGTTTCCGGAGACCGAAAACGTCCGACGTTAGACCGGCTATACTGCCGCTATAGTTATCCGTTGGGGCATCAAACGATCTCCGAATGTGATGAAACTTGACACGCGGTCTATCTACACTATAATAAGACCACATGTCAACTCTCATCCCATTCCGAGAACATTTTCCGGCCACTTATAAAATACTATTTCGGACATGCCGCGGGCGCGTGCAAGTGTGTGTGGGCTCAGAACGGACAACGGAAGGAACAAGGAGACCGGGACGGATGCAAGTTTTGAAAACATGATGATGCAATGCGGATGATGACATGGCAAGATGCAACACGCAAGCAAAAGACAAGGCAACAACATCGCATAACTGGAGGACACCTGGCACATCGGTCTCGGGGCGTCACACTTTAATCCGGAGCAAGTCGCGCCATCCGAGAGCGGAGGGATGGACACCGCCATGGAGGCTGCACTCTTAGTGGCGATGGAGCCGGACACTGACTTCACCCCTTACGAGAGCTGTGTCACCGAACCACTGGATTCGTCTCCGGCCACCGACTCCGAGCCGCTCATATCCGTGCCCGTCGAATCTGACTGGGCGCCGATCATGGAGTTCACCTCCGTGGACATCTTTCAGCACTCACCCTTCGGGGATGTGCTAAATTCATTAAGGTCTCTCTTTTTGTCAGGAGAACCTTTGCTGAATTATGTCCAGCTAGAATGGGATGCGGACGACGAAGAAATTCGCTGCCTGTCCACCACCCACTTGGTAGCCACCGTCGACGACTTAACCGACATGCTCGACTTCAGCTCTGAAGACTTCGACGGTATGGACGACGAAGCCGGAGACGAACAGGATCCACCGCCCTCGGGGCACTAGACCGCCACCTCTTCATATGATATATATATGGTGGACACCCCAAAGAAGCCAATGGCGACGAGAAAGCGGAGGATGACCCCTCCAAGAATCAACCCAAGCGCCGACATCAGCGGCGCCGCTCTAAGTCCCGCCATAGCAGGATCAGTGATACCGACACAGGAGATAATAACACTCCAGATAGTGCCGAAGACAACAACAATCCCCTCTAGCATGATGTAGAGCCGGAGGACGAACAAGCTAGCCCTCCAGAGCGGGCAGCAGATGGAGAACCGGAGGAGGACAATTATATGCCTCCCTCCAAAGACGAGGCGAGCCTCGACGACGATGAGTTTATCATGCCTGAGGACCCCGTCGAACAGGAGCGCTTCAAGCACCAGCTTATGGCCACAACAAATAGCCTGAAGAAAAAGCAACAACAGCTTCAAGCTGATCAAGACTTGCTAGTAGACAGATGGACCGAAGTCCTTGTGGCTAAAGAGCATGAACTCGAGCGCCCGTCCAAGAGTTACGCAAAATGCAGGTTGATACCTCACCTCGAGGAGGAAGCATTGAAACCTCATTCACCAGTGTACAATGCGGCTGACCGGCCACTACGCGGCCGAGTCAGCAAGGCGTTTTAGCCTAAAGTTCAGCCCGCACCCCATCGCCACTCGGTCAAAAATACTACGGCCCGGGGTAACACAAAGGACCTGCGAGACATATTGGACAGTAAGGCAAAAACCACAAGGTCAATATACGGTACACTGGCACGTGCACCCACACGGGATGATGATCATCGCATCGGACACACCAAGAGTAAATCCGGCCGGGCCGAATACAGCAAACGAGACTCATATGAACTACGTCGGGATATATCCCGGCACAGAGGTGCCACACACCCCCTATGCTTCACTGATGAAGTTATGAATCATGAATTCCCGGAGGGTTTCAAACCCATCAATATCGAATCATACGATGGCACAACAGATCCCACTGTATGGATTGAGGATTTCCTCCTTCACATCCACATGGCCCGCGGTGATGATCTACATGCCATCAAGTACCTCCCGCTAAAACTCAAAGGACCAGCTCGGCATTGGCTCAATAGCTTGCCAGTAGATTCCATCGGCAGTTGGGAAGATCTGGAAGACGCATTTCTTGACAACTTCTAGGGCACTTATGTGCAGCCATCGGATGCTGATGACTTGAGACAGATAACCCAGCAGCCAGGGGAATCGGCAAGACAATTATGACTTGGTTCCTGACAAAGAAAAATGAAATCGTAGACTGTCCGGATGCAGAGGCCCTAGCGGCATTCAAGCATAACATCTGCGACGAGTGGCTCGCTCGCCACCTCTGCCAGGAGAAGCCGAAATCTATGGCAGCCCTCACAACACTCATGACCCGCTTTTGCGCGGGCGAGGATAGCTGGCTGGCTCGCAGCAACAACACATCAAGGAATCCGGATACCTTGGATACCAAAGATGTTAATGGTAGGCAACGTCATAATAGACCAAAGTGCCACAATAACGGCGATAACACCGAAGATACGGCATTCAATGCCGGATTCAGAGGCTCTAGATCTGGTCAGCGAAAAAAGCCATTTAAAAGAAATACTCCAGCTCGGTCCAGTGTGGATCGCATACTGGGTCGCTCCTGTCAAATCCACGGCACCCCTGACAAGCCAGCCAATCACACCAACAGAGAATGCTGGGTGTTCAAGCAGGCCGGCAAGTTAAATGCCGAAAACAAGGACAAGGGGTTGCATAGTGATGACGAGGAGGAGCCCCGACCGCCAAACCCAGGAGGACAGAAGGGGTTTCCCCCACAAGTAAATACAGTAAACATGATATACGCAACCCACATTCCCAAGAGGGAGCAGAAGCGTGCACTAAGGGACGTCTAAGCGATGGAGCCCATCACCCCGAAGTTGAACCCATGGTCCGCTTGTCCGATCACCTTCGATCGCAGGGACCACCCCACTAGCATCCGTCTTGGCGGATCCGCCGCGCTGGTCCTAGACCCCATCATTGACGGATTTCACCTCATTCGAGTCCTTATGGATGGCGGCAGCAGCCTGAACCTACTTTATCAGGATACAGTGCGAAAAATGGGCATCGATCCCTCAAGGATCAAACCCAGCAAAACCACCTTTAAAGGCGTCATCCCAGGTGTAGAGGCCCATTGCACAGGCCCAATGACATTGGAAGTGGTCTTCGGATCACCGGATAACTTCTGAAGTGAAGAGTTAATCTTCGACATCGTCCCGTTTCACAGTGGCTATCATGCACTGCTCGGACGGACAGCATTTGCAAAATTCAATGCAGTGCCGCATTACGCATACCTCAAGCTCAAGATGCCAGGACCTCGCGGGGTCATAACAGTAAATGGAAACACAGAACGCTCGCTCCGCATGGAAGAGCACACTGCGGCCCTTGCAGCAGAGGCACAAAGCAGCCTGTTTAGGCAGACCACTCATTCGGCGTTACGGCCCCCGGACACCTTCAAGCGCATCCGGAATAATCTGCAACAGGATCGCCTGGCGCGATCTACGCTCACCTAGCAATTCGGCCCCGTCCTAGTCCCAGTGCAGCAACGAAATTTGTGCCGCACATACATAACTACGCATTGAAAATACCATGGACATAGGTGGGGGCACAATCAGGACACGCCCCGCATTGTGGCTTAACCACACCAAGGGCTGTATACCTTTGACATTGCCTCTCTCTTTCAGGGCCTAATCCTTCGGAAGGCCTTTCCGGCAGTTCAACGGCCGAACGCATTCCGGAAGCAACAACCAAGGCGGCAAGAAGCTAAGATGAACACGGGAACCGCCAGGTAGTCTCTAGTAATACTTGATATACCCGCTTTTCACTATTTATGCGTAGCTTTCCTTGGGATAGGACATTTTGAATTATCCCACTTTATGCTTATTGCACTACTTGTGCCAGTACGTCTCGACGTATTACTCAAATAACAATGCATATTATTAATCTGTCATTGCATTATTTAAGTTTTTATCTTTCTCTTATATTTCCATTTACGACATTCCACACCTGCGCGCTCGGGTGCGGTCAGTACGCCAGGGTGTCTCGTTGACCCGATAATACGGCGCAAGAAGTCCGAACACTTTCGATAGTGCGGCACCCCGAACTTATAGCATTATATGCATCACCTCCGAATCATGTCTTGGGTCAAATGTTGGGTTGCCCGGCTCCCATGCTTTGGTACATTACATTCTGCGATTGTGGGAGAACTACTGCGATTGTGTCCCCGTTCTTCTGGATGAGCACCTCTGTAGACAAAGCCAAAAACTGACTGTCATGATAAGGCGAGAGACTGGTCGCTGTTCGAGAGGTCTCAAGTCCTTAAAGACTTTTTCCGCTTCGGGCGAGGAGTCGGCCTTGTCCGGCTTAGGCGTGTATAGCGCCCCAAATTCGGCCCTCCGAATACCAGGGGCTTCGCCAAAATTTAAAATCATAGACTTATATGGCTAAGTGAGAGTGATAAAGCATTAAAGTCCGATTGCCTGGTTTGTTGTGCTGAACACCTCCCTTGGAGGACCCAAAATTGGGGTAAAGAGTGTCCAGGTTTATCCCGAACACCCCGGTACTAGTTACATGGGGGTAGAAGCCGACGACTGGCGAACTCTCAGATTTTATAAACGACCACACAAAAGGTAATATTTTAAATTAAGAAAGCGTCGCATGGCGCAAATGAACTCGTTTCATATTACAGGATCACACGAGCATGTTCATTCAAAAATTACATCCTTGGCACACTCATCTGCCACTAGGCGGGATCCCTACAGGAGACCCTCATAATAATTCTTGGGGCGGTGATGCTCCTTGCCCTCCGGCGGACCCTCCTTCACAAGCTTCACGGCGTCCAGCTTCGCCCAGTGCACCTTCGCCCAGGCAAAAGCCCTGCGTGTACCTTTAATGCAGACGGACCACTTGATGACCTCAAGCCGTGGGCAGGCTTCCACCAGCCGTCTCACCAGACCGAAGTAGCTGCCGGACAGGGGCTCGCCAGGCCACATCTGGACTATAAGGCCCCTCATGGCCTGTTCGGCCACCTTGTGAAGTTCGACCAACTGCTTCAGCTGGTCGCTCAAGGCCATGGGGTGTTCTATCCCAGTATACTGAGACCAGAACAACTTCTCCGTTGAGCTCCCTTCCTCAGCCCGGTAAAATTCCGTAGCATCCAGCACACTGCGGGGAAGATCTGCAAACGCTCCTGGAGAGCTCCGAACTCGGGTAAGAAAAAGGAAATTCTCCTTCACATGCTTGCTTTGCATATTGAATGCCTTACCCGCTGCTATCTTCTTCGCCTCATCAATCTCCTGGAGGGCCTTGTGGGCTTCGGCCTTGGCGCTCCGGACGCTTTCGAGCGCCTGCGCGACCTCGAACTCTTGCATTTTAGAGTCCAGCTCCAAGGACTCGTGCTTTTTGGCGAGAGCCTCGAGCTCTTGCTGCACCTCGCCTACTCGGGCTTCTTGTTTCTCCCGTTCAATGTGTTCCTTGGCCGATTTTTCTTCGGCCTCGGACAATGCCTTCCTTAGGGTCGCCACCTCGGTCATGGCCCCTGACAAATCCATGATGATCCTGTTACTTTATACCCGAACTTCTCTTTAACTATATAGACAGGGGTATTTCTTACCTTTGCTCTCTTCGAGCTGCCTCTTGGTCAGGCTGAGCTCGTCCTCAGAATGCTTCAAGTCCTGCTTCAGCGCAGAGACCTCCGTAGTACGTACGACAACGACCAGCAGGGAAGCCTGCACATACACATAGACATACTCTAATTAGACTCCTGGGTTATCATTTGATCCTCTATTCGGCTTTTCTTCCCGAACGTCGAACAGAGCATCAGGGGCTACTATCTATGTGGTAATATTTTCTTATATTTTGATTGCTTACCTCAAAGCCTGTTAGTAGGCTGGCGCAAGCTTCGGTCAGTCCATTTTTGGCGGACTAAACTTTCTCGACCACCGCACTCATAATAGTGCGGTGCTCTTCTTCAATGGAAGTGCTGCGAAGCGCTTCCAGCAGGTTGTCCGGTGCCTCCGGTTGGACAGAGGACGCCGACACGGATGGTTGGCCCCCCTTGATGGGGGACCGCCTGCCAGAGTCCGGAACCGTCGAGGGTTCCGGCGCAGTGTCCGGCTGGGGCCCGAACTCGAAGCCCGTAGGAGCCTCGCTCCCTTGGTACCCAGGGTCCGGGAAGTCGCCGCAAGGCGCCCCCATGACCGCCTCCCCTTGGCTCGATGCCTGTTTGGACAACGCCTCGGCGTTGTCCGTAGGGCGAGGGGTGGAAGCGGTCGGAAGAGAACCACTGTTCATATTCGACGAGCCCAACGAGCCGCTCGACGAAGGTACGTCGAGATGAGCTCGGGACGGACTGCATAATCATGTTCGGCATGAGGAAAGGCAGCACAATAAAACATATCATGAAGTACTATGGTGTCCAAACACTTACGACTTCGCCAGGGGCCTGTCCCTGGGCAGCCACTTGTCGCCGCTGTTGACGACCGTCGTGGCATAGTCCAGAAGGAGGGTCCTTCCCTTCTTGGACCCTTCGGCTTCCCTAGATGGGTCGATCTTCCTTTTCTTGTCTCCCCCGGCTGGGGGGGGGAGAACTTTTCTCCTCCTCCTCGTTTCTGTGGGAGGAGTGTGCGTCGGAGTCATCGTCCGATGACTCCGATACGACCGTATGCCGGAGACCCTTTCGGGTCCCCACGGTCTTCTTCTTGGTCTTCTGTGCCGGCACCTCGTAAGGTGCTGTAGTCAGCATCTTCGTTAGAAGAGCTTCTGCAGGATCTTCGGGTAGCGGGGCTAGGCTATCGAGCTGCTCCGCCATCTTTAACCAGTCCTGTTAGTGACATGGGAGCTTAGATCCTACACATAACTAAACCTGGGCAAATAAATACCCCGAGAAATATAAATGCTTACCGGACTGGCATGGCGCTTTGCGCTGAGTCCGCGGTCTTCGGTAAGAGGGGGAGGGATCTCTGCGCTCTTGAACAGCACCCTCCAGACGTCCTTGTGCATCGTGTCATAGAGCTCTCGCAGCATCTGGTGCTTGGCAGAGTCGAACTCCCACAAATTGAATGCCCGTCGTTGGCACAAAAGAATCCGGCGGATAAGCATAACCTGGACCACATTGACAAGTTTAATTTTCTTGTTCATCATGTTCTGGATATAGGTCTGGAGTCCGGTTAGCTCTATCGAAGAACCCTAGGACATGCCCTTCTCTTTCGAGGAGGTGAGCCGCGTGGGGATTCTGGATCAGAATTTGGGGGCCGCCACCCAGTTGTTGTCGCACACCTCGGTGATGTAGAACCACCCCGATTGCCACCCCTTTATGGTCTCCACATAGGAGCCTTTGAGCCAGGTGATGTTTGGCATCTTGCCCAGCATGGCTCCTCCGCACTCCGCCTGCTGGCCAACCACCACCTTCGGTTTGACATTAAAAGTCTTCAGCCACAAGCCGAAATGGGGCTTGATGCGGAGGAAGGCCTCGCACATGACGCTAAATGCCGAGATGTTAAGGATGAAGTTGGGGGCCAGATCATGAAAATCCAGCCCATAGTAGAACATGAGCCCGCGGTCGAACGGGTGGAGTGGAAATCCCAGTCCGCGGACAAAGTGGGTGAGAAAAACTACCCTCTCATGGGGTTCGGGCGTAGGGACAATCTGACCCGCATTTGGCAGCCAGTGCGCGATATCCACAGACAAGTATCCGGCTTCCCGTAACTTTTTGATGTTCTCCTCCGTGATGGAGGAGACCATCCACTTGCCTCCTGCTCCAAACATGCTTGGAGTGGTTTGAGAAGGTGAACGCGAGCTTGGGCACTGGAGCTCGAGTGTGCGGGAATGGGTAAGCGAGATGAAGAAGGCGTGGGTGAAAGATATTAAATCTTTATCCCTTTATAAGGGCGGAGAAGGCGATGAGTCTCCCCACTTGCCTGGCAAAACCGCTTATTCCCCAGGCGCCACAATTGATGGCGCGGCTGGGTTACCCATGCCTGTATTGATGAGAATCCCGTGATAAGGGGAACACGATCTCTGCTTTGACAAGACGTGTCGAGAAAACCGCCTCGCGATATGTGCAGAGCTGGTTGGGAAAAACGGTTCGAATAGTGACAGGAACATGGCATGATGTCATGCTGTCAAAACGTGTCAGCAGATTAGATTTGTGGAAATATTCTCTCTACGGTGGTATGTGGGATTTATTTTGTAGGGCCGTACACTATCCTTGTATTTAAAACTCTTCCATGGTGTATTCGGAGGAGGAACCCGCCTTGCAATGCCGAAGACAATACTGCGCGCCGGACTCATCGTCATTGAAGCCTGGTTCAGGGGCTACTGAGGGAGTCCTGGATTAGGGGGTCTCCGGACAGCCGGACTATATCCTTTGGCCGGATTGTTGGACTATGAAGATACAAGATTAAAGACTTCGTATCGTGTCTGGATGGGACTCTACTTGGCGTGGAAGGCAAGCTAGGCAATATGGATATGTATATCTCCTCCTTTGTAACTGACCTTGTGTAACCCTAGCCCCCTCCGGTGTCTATATAAGCCGGAGGGTTTTAGTCCATAGGACAACATACAATCATACCATAGGCTAGCTTCTAGGGTTTAGCCTCTCTGATCTCGTGGTAGATCTACTCTTGTAATACTCATATCATCAAGAAAAATCAAGCAGGACGTAGGGTTTTACCTCTATCCAGAGGGCCCGAACCTGGGTAAAACATCGTGTCCCCTGCCTCCTATTACCATCCGCCTTAGACGCACAGTTCGGGACCCCCTACCCGAGATCCGCCGGTTTTGACACCGACAGTGGGCGTTGATTTTGTCAATTTACTTGCCGTTACTAGTCTTTTTCTTGATTCGGCGGCCTCGTGGGATGAAGTGGCCCGGACCGACCTTACATGTACGCTTTCGTGAGACAGGTTCCACCAACTAACATGCACTAGTTGCATAAGGTGGCTAGCGGGTGTCTATCTCTCCCACTTTAATTGGATCGGATTCGATGAAAAGGGTCCTTATGAAGGGTAAATAGAAATTGGCATATCACGTTGTGGTTTTGGCGTAGGTAAGAAACATTCTTGCTAGAAACCTATAGCAGACACGTAAAAACTTGCAACAACAATTAGAGGACATCTAACTTGTTCTTGCAGCATATGCCGTGTGATGTGATATGGCCAAAAGGATGTGATGAATGATATATGTGATGTATGAGATTGATCATGTTCTTGTAATAGGAATCACGACTTGCATGTTAATGAGTATGACAACCGGCAGGAGCCATATGCGTTGTCTTAATTTATTGTGTGACCTGCGTTTCACTGAAAAAGCCATGTAATTACTTTACTTTATTGCTAACCGTTAGCCATAGTAGTAGAAGTAATAGTAGGCGAGACAACTTCATGAAGACACGATGATTGTCGGGGGTTTGGTGCGACATATGCCAACGGATGGCTTATCACGGTGGGCGCGAGTAGAACGTCGCTGGTGCTTGGAAACGGGATGATGCGAAGACATGCACGCCGACGAATCTTACCCAGCTTCAGGGCTCTCCGGGGAGATAATACCCCTACTACTGCTCTGCGGGGTCTCCACATGATCACTATGGCAAAGTGCTTACACGGTTGCTCCTTGAGCTGTTTTCTGGTGGTGGGAGAGGGCAAGACTATCTCTCTCCCTCCTATATGATTTGGTCTAGAGCTAATGGGTTCCAACCCTTTGCATGGGTGCCCTGGGGGTTTATATAGGCCTACCCCCAGGGGTACAATGGTAATCCGACTGGGCGCGGGCCCAGCCGTCAGTGTCTCTGGCCTCCCTCTTCTCTGTTAACCGCTGGGGCCCGCCGACTGGCCATGGAGCCGACAGGCCGCGTCTGCCGCGGGTGGGTCTTGCCGGCTACTGATTACTGTAGCCGTACTTCTGATGACGCGGGCTTGATCATGAGGTCGTGGCAACAGCCCCGCCGCCTGGCAGGCGATCACTGTTGCCACTCCCCATCTCATCTTGATTAATGGCGCGTGGGCCCCGGGGGAGGGCTCGGTCGACTCCCCCGGGCCGACTCCCGACGGGTCCGACTGGTGGTTCTCCCGCCGTCTCCCGAGGTCTCACGGACTGGTGGGCCCTGCTGCCTCCAGGCCATACAGACAAGCCATCATGGGTGCAGGATTCGGCCCTGTGGTGCTGATGTCAGGGCCGGCATGGCAACAGTGCCACGCCGCACGGAGATCTTCCGTGGTATGGCGTGCTGTGGCCATGCCTGCCCTTGGTGAGGGGCGGGGGTGGGCTTTGCTGTAGCCATGCCCCTGCCTCATCCCCTTTGATGATGTCATGGGGTTTGTTGGAGTCGCAGGCCGACTCCCCAAAACCGGCTTCTCTGGAAGTCGTCCCTGGGACTCGGCCGTGAGCGGGCAGTCGGCCGCCTTGCCGTCGACTCCTCAGGAGGCGGCTCTTTGTCCTGGGGTCTTGAGGGGCACAGCCTGCCCCGATGTCTTGAAAGGTTATGGGACTCGGGTTGGCCTACTCATGGCCCATTACTCCGATAGTAGTCCCCGAAGCTGGTGAGGCTCCGCAGATGATCGGCCGAGAAGCCTCAGCAGTTTCTCTTTCCGGGTGCTCAACACATGGTCTTTGATTGACTTCTGTCGGGCCAACTAGAAGGAGTCGGACTTGCTCAACTCGGACTCACTCAATTCCGACTCGCTCAGTATTTCAAACGTCGCGGCGGGATTTAAGTGGCGTGCTAGCTAAGCCTCCAGGCCGCCGCCCGTTCTTGGCCTGTCACGCGAGGGCACGTGGCTAGGACGTCCTGCCAGCCTAAGCGCGCGACGGGACAGGCCCATAGGCGGGGCCCACCAGTACCGTGCCTCGGCGCCCGAGCGGATCCGCTGCGGCCCCGGTGGACGGTTTGGATTCCCGTGGAGTTACTACGTGCAGTAACTTTATCGTGGATTGTGGGGGTCATGGGGTTGTGGGCGCAGTAAATCCCCACGTCCGCCCCCTCGATTTTGCAGCCCATGAGGCTATAAGTAGGGGGAAGAGGGGGCACGCGCGCCCCTCCTTCCCACTACTCGTCGTTCTCTTCCTCCTTGCTGCTCCTCGGTCTCCTCCTTCCTCTTCTCTTCTTCACTCCGCCGCACGCCCAAGCTCCGGCGAACGCTGCAGCGACAGCTCGCGATGAGTTCTTCCTCCGTCACCGCGCCTCCCCCAGTGCGCTCCGGCACCTGGGACGGCTCCGAAGTTCATGAAGACCACATTGAGTTCCTCCGCCGGACCCGTCGGCTTCCCGGCGAGGATCGCGTGCAGGTGTGTCTCGCGCCGAAGGGGGAGATTTCCCCCACACCGCAGGAGGGCGAGCAGGTCATCTTCCGCTCGCACTGCCTACGCGGGCTGGGGCTGCCGGCGAGCAGTTTCTTTCGGTCCTTCCTGGAGTTCTACGGCCTCCAGCCGCACCACCTCACCCCCAACGCAGTGGTGCTGCTGTCCGCCTTCGGGGCCATGTGTGAAGGCTTCCTCAGAGTCCTCCCCACCCTCGAGCTCTGGGGGGAGTTCTTCTTCTCCAAGCTTGGCACCCAGGCTGCGGGCGTGCCGGCTCAGTGCGGCGCTTTCATCGTCGTGCGAAGGTCGGGGGCCGACAATCCCTTCCCCTCCATCTCGCTGATCAAGTCGGTGAAGATGTGGTAGAGATCCTACTTCTATGTCAAGAACGCCTCCGCGAGGGGAGACTGCGCCAACTTGCCGGCTTTCAAATCCGGCCCGCCGGCTGGGAGACTGCCCAACTGGTCGTACCAGGCCAAGTCGCTGACGCCTGCGGGAGCCGGCGCCATCACGCCACTCCGAGTGCTGACGTAGTCGGAGGGTCTGACTGGTCCAGACCTGCTGTCCGCCTTTGTTTCACGCCGAGTCCTCCCACTCCAAGGCCGCCCTCATATGATATGCCAGATGAGCGGGCACCGCGACCCGAGTCGGATGTGCACCAAGGACATGCCTCACGAAGAGGTGGCCTTCATGGTGAACTACCTCTCGGACAAGAGGCTCCTGGAGGACTGGCGATTCGGCAAGGAGCCGTACTCCCGCGCCACCCCCCCGCCCGTGGTGAGTCGCCTTTCTTTTCTTTCTTTGCATTGTCTTCTTCTTGCCGAGTTTTGTTTTGACCAGACAGCTTTGGTTAGAATCCCCTCCTTCACCCACCAGCCGGCACCTCAGGGCCGGCCCGCGAGTTCCTCGCCGGCAGGGCGGACATCGATGTCGACGACCCCGATCTGGGGGCGGCGGCTCTGGAAGATGACGCCGAGGGAGGAGGAGGAACAACGGGCGACTTCAGGCCTTCGGCCACTTTCGCCGACTGGCCTGACGATGACGCCGAGGGAGAAGTCACCCCTCGCCATCGGCCAGGAGCCAGCCAGCCTGGCGCAGGTTCTTCTGCCGCGCCGGGTGCTCTAGGCGGCGGGAAGAAGCGCAGGGCCGTGCCGACCTTGTTCGGCAGTCGGCCGAAGAAGCCCAAGGGTTCGGCTATGGCGACCCGGCGGGACGAGGCGGCTGTGAAGGCCATCCGCTTCCGTAAGGAAGTGAAGAAGCCGCAGTTGGTTTCCGCGTAAGTATTCTGTCTTCAAAGTTTTATTCTTTCTTCGTGATTTGTCTGAGTCTCTGCTTGCCCCTCTTGCTTCAGGGCTCCCCTCTCTCTTGAGAGGGTCACCGCTGCCTCCGTCATGGGGTCAGCAGAGACGTCCGCCACCACTCGGCGGATTGACCCCGCTGCTGACCTCCGGGAGGCGACAGAGCAGAATGCGCAGGAGAAGCGCAACGAAGAAGAGGCCCTCCGCCCGGGGAAGGCGGAGGCCGACAGGGCGGAGGCCTCCGCTAAGAAAAAACTAGCGAAGGCCGAAGTCGCCGCCGCCGCGGCGAAGCAGCAGGCTGAGGAAGCCGCACGCCGCCAGTCGGCAGTGCTCGTCACCCTGTTGAACTCTGCGCCGCTGCCTCTAGAGTTCACGGGGCAGACTGGGGAAGCCGGCGGGGAGAACCCCGTCATGGAGGGGGAGGGCGGTAACCCCTGTACGCCGGATGCGAATGTTCCGTCGCCGCCTCCGCCGCCGTTTGAAGGTGCGCAGGGCGAGCAGTCGGCGGGCCCTCCGGTGCCGCCGACCGAAGACGAGGCCGTGGCGAGGCTACTCCTCCAAGTCGGCTCGCCACCGGGCCGCCGTCTGGAGAAGGCGACTTCGGCGCCCCGTCCCCTGGAAACCGGCGCTGCCAGCTCGGCGATCCTAGACACTGAGGCGACGAGCGCCGCACCCATTGGATGGGTGCGAGGAGGCGGCACAGGGCCGCTGAACCAGGCGCTTTTGGACGTCCAGGCGAAGCTTCGTGCCGAGGGCGACCTCTCTAGAATTGCACCAAGGCGTACCTGGCATCGCGGGCAGCCGTCCGGGTATGTTTTTCCTTTTGGCCTTTGTTTTGTTCCTCTTTGTGGGGGCGCGCCAGCGCACCCACTGGGTTTAGTCCCCGAGTTTTGGGTTGGCTGCTGAGCAGGCAGCCCGGAACTCCAATTGATGAACTTTGGGTATTAACTTTTTGTCTGAAATGTTCGTCGCAGGATTACCACAACCTCCGCGTCACTGCCTTCAACCGTAATGTTGAAGAGCTGGGCAAGCGGACCGCTGATCTGTCGGAGAGTTGGAGTAAGTCCTTTTCCTTCTTCGTGGGGGTGCGCTGGCGCACCCGCGGGCTGTAGTCCTTGAGATCCGGGCCGACTGCTGAGCAGTTGGGCCGGATCTCCCCGGCGACCTTCTTTACTGGTGGCTTAACGCCTTCTTTCTTTCTTCTTCTTAGGGGCCAACGCTGCTCTTCAACAGCAGCTGAGCGACGCCAACTCCGCTTTGCGCGCCAAAGAGGAGGAGTGCAGCGAGCTCGCCACGGAGCGCGATCTGCTGGCCACTCAATTGGCAGAGCAGAAGGAGCTGCTTGTGAAGTCGCAGAGGGAGGCGGAGGAGACGGAAACCGCCCTCTTGGCCAAGTTCGCGAGCGAGCGCTCCTCCTGGTCTGACAAGGAGGCGCTGCTGTCCTCCGGCTTCCACGAGATTGAAGACATCGTTGATGGTGAGCCTCTTTATTTTCTTTCTTCGAGCTACCGATTTAAGTCGTGCCGACTCCTGGATTTTGACTAGCTTCTTCGTTTCTTCGCGTCTTTGCAGACTTCTTCCCTGGGCAGTCGCAGGCCGCCATCCAAGCCATTGAGGCTGACCGTGAAGGTCGGAGGGCGCAGAGATTGCCGCTGATGCCCCCCGAACTCTTGACGAGCACAGCCTGAGCATCGAGGCTCGCCTCCGGCCGGCTCAGCGGATGCTGCACCGGCTTTAGCGTGTCGGTGCCCAGGCGATTGCCGCCCTATGGCCGGATATGCAGGCTCCGTGCACCCCCAGCCTGACGGCCGACTGGCTGGAGGTTGCGGCTGGTCGTCTTGAGGCCTGGAAGGGCTCTTCGGCCCGAGCTGGAGCGCGCCGAGCCTTGGAGTTCGTCAAGGCATGGTATCCGGGGCTGGACCTAGACCGGCTGGCCACGCTTCGGTCGGAGGCCCAGCCGGAGCTGGCGGCCACGGAAGACGCCCTCGTCAAGCGTGCTGCGGCGATCGCCGAGTACGACGACACCAGCATCTTCGTTCCCAGGCGGTCTGAAGACGGCGAGGAGGTACCGCCGGAGTGGTTTGGGATGAACCCAGACTACGGCGAGGACTCGGCGGAGGTGATTGGCTCCAGCGTCGAGGAAGAGGGCGAGGCGGAGGACGGAGGCAAGGCGGAGGCACTAGAAGACGGAGCAGACGGCTAGCCTCAGCTCGACCGTGCCTCTAGCAACGAGCCGCGTGCAACCAACCCGACTGCTGCCGGAGGCGATCAAGCCGAGACTAGCCAGCCGGCCGCCCCGACGCCTGGCGCTGGCGCCTCCTTCGACCCTCCGAGTCCGTCTGCTGCTTCCTAAGCTGCCGCTGTATCTTTGTTTTGTCTGCTTCAATAGTCTTTGAAGAACTTTGTTAATTCACACAATTCCACCCGCGGGGTGTATTTTGAACCTCTACTCGACAATTCGGCCAAGGGCCTATGTTACGTAAATATATATATATATCTATCTTGTCTTGCTCATTGCTCTTTTGGCTTTTTTCCTTTGCTGCTCTCTCTTAGTTGCCTGCCTTGCCAATCGGACAGCCGCTCTGTGGACTGTCGCTGGATCAAGTGCTAGGCTACTTTGGGAAAGCAAGTACTTAGCCGTTTTCAAGATTTTTTTGAGCAAGTTAGATAGAAGACGGCAATCCGACTATCCAAGAGTCGGTTTGCGAGAAAGGCTGGAAGCTGTCTTGAGCTATGTTTTATGCTTTGAGTCCTTAGCCATTTTTCATGCGAATGCCCATTCTACCTTATTGCTGCCCACCGTACAGTCGCTCTACGAGCTGCGGCTTCTGACAGGAGACGGTTTAGGCGTTTACACACTACTTGTCCGACTGCAGGAAGCATTTCATAGTGCAAGGCGGCAAATCCCCGGGCCGACTTATCGAGCCCGGTGCCAAACGACATAAAAAGGAGTAACATCTCGCAGTCATAATTTTTATCATAGAGACAAAAGAGGGCAGTCCCCGAGCTCGCCTCGGGGGCCCTGAAGTCTTGGTATTTAATACAAAAGGTAGCGTGGTACATACTGCATCAACTGTAAAATCTTCGGAGGAGATTTGCATTCCATGGCCGCTCTGTCTCCTTGCCGGAGTTGTCCCTCTTGCGTGCTAGGGGCTTCTGAGCGTCGATCAGGTAGTAGGAATCGTTGCCCAGTACTTTGCTGATGATGAAAGGGCCTTCCCAAGGCGCCGATAGCTTCTGCTGGCTGGCTATTCGCTGGATCAGCCGGAGCACAAGGTCGCCTTCTTGGAAAGATCTTGGCCTGACCTTCCTGTTGTGGTATCGGCGCAGGCTCTGCTGGTAGATGCTGAACCGGCTGAGTGCCAACTGCCGGCCCTCTTCCAGCAGATCGACGCCGTCTTGTCGTGCTTCTTCTGCTTCCTCCTTGGTGTACATGGTGACTTGTGGGGAGTCGAACTCTATGTCCGTTGGGATGACGGCTTCGGCACCGTAGATGAGGAAGAAGGGCGTGAAGCCGGTTGACTTGTTTGGAGTCGTGCGTAGACTCCAGAGGACGGCTGGCAGCTCGTCGAGCCAGCAGCCAGCCGAGCGCTCTAGAGGCTCGACCAACCGAGGCTTGATGCCGAACAGGATGAGGCCGTTTGCTCGCTCCACTTGGCCGTTTGACTGCGGATGGACGACGGACGCTAGGTCCAGTCGGATGCCCTGTGTTGCGCAGAAACGGGCCAAGGCGCCTTTGGCGAAATTTGTGCCGTTGTCGGTGATGATGCTATGTGGTATGCCATACCGAATTGTGATATCGGAGATGAAAGTTACGACAGTCGGACCGTTCAACTTCTTGATTGGTTTGCTTCTATCCACTTGGTGAACTTGTCCACTGCGACAAGTAAGTGAGTTAAACCACCTCGTGCTGTTTTGAATGGTCCCACCATGTCTAGACCCCAAACTGCGAAAGGCCAGGCAATGGGGATGGTCTTGAGTGCAGAAGCTGGCTGGTGCGGCTTGGAGCTGAACTTCTGACACCCTTTGCATTTTTGGACCAGCTCCTTGGCCTCTTCCAAGGCAGTTGGCCAGAAGAAACCGTGTTGAAAGGCTTTGGCGACGAGTGCTCTTGAAGCCGCATGGTGGCCGTACTCGCCTTGATGGATGTCTTTGAGAATCGCTTGGCCTTGCTCTGGCTCTACGCAGCGCTGGTAGACACCAGTGACGCTACGCCTGACCAGCTCTCTGTTGACTATGGTGTAGGCTGCCGCCTGGCGTTGTATTTTCTGAGCTGAAGTTTCATCCATCGGCAGCTCTTTTTGTTTACCAAGAATTTGAGGATGGGCTGGGCCCATGAGGGTGCTGCTACTTCTTCGACTGCCAGAACTGCGACTTGGACAAGGGCGGTTGGGCTGGGAGGCGGCGGGGTTGGAGTCAACAACCGCTTGCTGGGTTGATGAAGTTCCCAGGCTGACTGGCGCGGTCCTTGGGCCGAGTTCTGGAGTCCTCGAGTCCGCCACCGTAGTCCTTGGGCCGGGTTTGGCTGTGGCAGCTTTTGGGTCTTCCGCAAAAATCCTCGTTCCGACTGCCGGAGCTCTGGAGTCGGATCCGCCGTCTTTGGGAGGAGCCGGCACAAAAATGGAGTCTGATTCTGGTGAAGGCTTGATAGACGGCTTAAGGAGGCGTTGAAGGGCGACGCCAGATGGTATTGCTTGTCGGGTAGAGCCTATTCGTGCCAAGGCATCTGCTTGGTCGTTGTCGTTTCTTGGCACATGGAGAAACTCGCACCCTTCGAAATACCCGCTGAGTTGCTGCACGAGGAAACGGTAGCTCGCCATGTTTGCATCTTTCGCATCCCAGTCACCAGATGATTGCTGGACCACTAAGTCCGAGTCGCCATAACACAAGATCCGGCGGATGCCAAGCTCTTTGGCAAGCCGGAGCCCGTGAATGAGCGCCTCGTACTCGGCGACATTATTGGAGGCGGCGAAGTGGATTTGCAGCGCATACTTGAGCTTGTCGCCTTTGGGAGAGGTGATGACGACGCCGACTCCCAAGCCAGTGCGCATCTTGGAGCCGTCAAAATGCATCCGCCAATGGGTGGAATCAGGTGCAGGAGGTAGGTACTGGGTCTCGGCCCAGTCGACGAGGAAGTCGGCCAGTGCTTGTGATTTGATAGCGGTGCGGGGCTGGTAGTGGATGGTGTAAGGAGCCAGCTCTATGGCCCACTTGGCCACTCGACCAGAAGCATCTCGGCTACCGATGATCTCGGCAAGTGGGGCCGTGCAGACCACCGTGATTGGATGCTCTTGAAAGTAAGGCTTCAATTTCTTGGCAGCAAAGTGTACGCCATAGCACATCTTTTGGTAGTGGGGGTAGTTCTGCTTGAAGGTCGACAGTACATCGCTTAGGTAATATACCGGTCTCTGGACAGGCAGCGCCTTGCCTTCCTCCTTACGCTCCACTACAATGACTGTGCTGACTACTCGGCTAGTGGTGGCGATGTACAGGAGCATAGGTTCCTTGGGAGTCGGAGCCGCCAGGACGGGTGGAGTAGTCAGTGTCTTCTTCACCTGGTGAAAAGCTTTGTCCGCCTTATGGTTCCACTCGAAAAAAGTGGTCTTCTTCATGAGTTGGTATAAGGGGAGAGATTTCTCGCCCAGCCGACTGATAAATCGGCTGATGGACGCTAAGCAGCCGGTGAACTTCTACACATCCAGCAGTCGGCTGGGTGCCTGCATTCTCTCAATGGCCTTGATTTTTACTGGGTTGCATTCTATGCCGCGTTCAGAGACCAGGAAACCTAGCAGCTGGCCGGATGGTACTCCGAAGACACACTTCTCGGGGTTGAGCTTGATCTGGAACCGGCGCAGGTTCTCAAAAGTCTCCTTGAGGTCTTCCAGCAGTGTCCCACGCTTTTCCGTCTTCACCACCACGTCATCCATGTAAACGTGGGCGTTCCTGCCGAGCTGCTTGAGGAGGCACTTCTGCATGCAATGCTGAAAGGTGGCGCCGGTGTTCCTTAAGACGAACATCATGGTGAGGTAGCAGTAGGCTCCAAACGGCGTGATGAAGGCGGTTTTCAGTCTGTCGGCCGGGTTTAGCTTGATCTGGTGATATCCTGAGTATGCATCCAAAAAACTCAATAGCTCGCATCCGGCTGTGGAGTCTATCACCTGATCGATTCTTGGCAAAGCGAATGGGTCCTTAGGGCAGGCCTTGTTGAGGCTCCTGTAGTCAATACACATTCGCCACTGCTTGTTCTTCTTTAGTACCAGGACCGGATTTGCTAGCCATTCTAGAAATAACACTTCCATAATGAAGCCGGCTGCTAGGAGTTGGGCTATCTCTTCTTCGACAACTCTTCTCTTCTCTTCTGATAAGCGGCGCAGGGGCTGTCTGACTGGTTTTGCATCAGATCAGACATGTAACTTGTGCTCGGCGAATTCCGTCGGTACACCTGGCATGTCTTTGGGGGACCATGCGAAGATGTCCCGATTCTCACGGAGGAAATCGACAAGCTCGCCTTCCTATTTGCTGTCGAGGTTTGTACCTACGACGGCATACCTCTCTGGGTGCTCCGGGTCCAAGGGTATCTTCTTTGTCTCTTTGGCCGGCTTGAACGAACCCTCAGCCTTCGACTCTTTTGGGCTGGGCGATACCTCAGGCTGCTTGCCGGCCATTGCCACAACTCGCTCAAGGAGCCGCTTCTTAGCCGCGATTACCAGGGACTCGGCTAGCCGACTGCTCTCAGCTGCGCAAGCAGACGACTTCTGGTAGTCGCCAGCCACAGTCAGAATTCCCCTGGAACTGGGCATCTTCATCTTGAGGTAGGCGTAGTGGGGGACTGCCATGAACTTGGCCAAGGCAGGTCGGCCAAGCAGCACATGGTATGGGCTCTCAAGATCCACCACCTCAAACCAAACGGGCTCTCTACGGAAGTGATCTTTGTCCCCAAAGAGGACGTCCATCAGGATCTTGCCGATTGGCGAGCAGGAAAACCCAGGAACAATGCCCTGGAAAACAGTTCGGCTGTTCTGAAGCTGTCTTTGCTTGATCCCTAACTTCTCCATGGTGTCCTTGTACATGATATTGATGCTGCTGCCCCGTATATCAGAACTCGCGAGAAACGCGCAGCTCGTCTGTCCATAGCAAAGGTGGTGTCCAGGACCAAGGCGTAGGAGCCCGGACTCAGCATCACCTCTGGGTGGTCAGCCCTGCTCCAGCTGATGGGCTTCTTAGACCAGTGCATGAACTCTGGCGTCTCCAATGCTACCGCATTCACCTCTTGTCGCTGCAGCCGCCTGCTGCGTCGATCATCAGCCACACTGGTGAACGCCACATAGGCTCCATGCTCTTCAAGGTATTCGTCTTGTACTGCGCTGACTGGCCTGACTACCGGCTACTGGGGTGGAGGCGGAGGCAGCTGCCCAACAGGCGGGGGAGGCAGGAGGCCGTCTCCCTTGGCGATCCCGGTGAGCCAGTGGCACTTCCGGGTGGTGTGATTCGACGGCTTTGCGCCGCTGTGGAACTTGCAAGGTCCATCCAAGGTCTGCTCATAGGAGAAGGCCGACAACCAGTTTGGCTTGCCGCCTTTCTGTCGCTTGGGCGGGGGCTGCTCTTCTGGCTGCTGGGCTTCAACGGTCGCGACCTGCCGGCTACTGGAAGCCGGCTGCGGGGCCTTGCGCTTGTTGTCGCCCTGCTGTTGTCGCCAGCTGGCGTCTGCCGCCGGAGTTCTTGGAGCTTGAGGAGCCACTTTGCCAGTTGTGCTGATTTGAATTTCCGCCTTCATGGAGGAGTCGGCCGTGGCATACTTGTCCGCTATGATCAGCAGCTCGTCGAGGGTTTCTGGCTCGTCGCACAGGAGCTTGTGCTTGAGGAGGGTGCCTTCCCTGCACCCGGCTGTAAAGTACTCGATAGCCTGCACCTCGTGCACACCCTCGCAGGAGTTCCGGAGCTCGGCCCAACGCGTGAGGTAATCACGAGTAGACTCGTCGGGGCCTTGCACGCACAAGGAGAGCTGACGAGGCTTGGGAGGACGCTTGTACGTGCTAGTGAAGTTGCGGACGAACGCTTCGGTGAAGTCGACCCAGCTGTTGATGCTGTGGGGCTTTAGGTTGTTCAGCCATGTCCGGGCCGTGCCCTGGAGCATGAGCGGAACATACTTTACAGCGACACGCTTGTTGCCGTTTGCTATGCTGACAGCCGTGGAGTAGTCGACTAGCCAGTCTTCCGGCTTCACGGAGCCGGTATACTTGGGCGTGTCTCTTGGGAGAATGAACCCTCTGGGAAAGGGCTCGTCCCGAATGCGGGGCCCGAAACAAGGTGGACCCAACTCGTCTTCTTCTTCCAGTGCTAGGGACCGGTGGAGTCGGTCGATCCGATGGCGGGCGTCGTTCTCTCCAACTCCCTCTCGGTGGCCGAGGCGGTAACCGAGAGTCGGATGGTCAACAGGCGGCGGGGAGACTCAACTCTCCTTGCGGGGAGGGGGAGGCGAACAGTCGTCCCGTCATTCCACTGCCCTTGGGCGGCCATCTCGGTCGCGCTCTATGGTAATGCAAGTCCGACTGTAGCTGACAGTCGGCTCCTTGTCTCTTCTTCCTCGGCCGCCGCCAGTCGGCGTCCGAGACGTCGCGACTTGGTCTCGGTGAAGGTCGTCGTTGGGCCGTTGAGGCACCTCCGTGCGGCAGCCGGCCTCGTTCTGCGTAGCGGCCGCGTCGAGAAGCTGTTGGACTCGCTCCATCATGAGGCGGCGTTCTTCGCCCTCGAAATTGTCCAACTCGCCCGCCGCTGCCTAGGCGGCTCAGATGTTCTCTGCTGGTGTAGCATACACAGGGCGGCTTGCCCCAAACAGGTTGGCGATGGCTACGCGGCGCTGCCGGACCGCGCCAAGGCGGCTGGGCTCCACGGGGGCCGGCGAGCTGCCGACGGTGCGATCCATCTCCCGCTGGCAGGCTGCTGACAAGCGCCTCATGCTGGCCAGCTTCTTCGCGCCTTCAACAAGCTGAAGGCGGCGTGCCTCCAACGTCTCTGCGTCATCGTCTTCCGGAATGGGCGCAATTAGGTCTGGCAGCGCCGCGCCGAGTGAGTCGGGCGCTCCTCCGCCGGGGAACTCGTCATGACTGATGACTAGCACCTCAGTGACGGTGCTTCCATCGCTCTCTACGTGGGGGAGAGTTTCGTCATAGGCTACCACGTTGGTGGGGAACGCGTCGAGCGACGCGGTGTCGGAGTCGACCAACATCGGGTCGGTGGAGCCTACAGACTCCAAGTCTACAGCAGGCTCGCCGGGAATGTGGAGTTGATCGAGGAGGCCCGTGAGGAGGTTCTCGGGGCCGCCCGTGCCTGCGCTGGATGCAGGTTCGTCAGAGAGGCGGACCTCGCCGACGAGTTCGGCCAAGGAGCTGACCGCGCAGGCGATCTTGACGCCGCTTAGCGCGTCGGCGCAAACTCCATCTGGCGTGCCTAGCTGGCTGTGCTCGCCAGGGAGGAAAAGGGTTCCCGTCCAGAACAGATCTCCGGACGGCGGTGCACCAGGCCCCACGGTGGGCGCAAAATGTCGGGGGTTTGGTGCACATATGCCAACGGATGGCTTATCATGGTGGGGGCGAGTAGAACGTCGCCGGTGCCTGGAAATGGGATGAGGCGAAGACATGCACGACGGCGAATCTTACCCAGCTTCGGGGCTCTCCGGGGAGATAATACCCCTACTGCTGCTCTGCGGGGTCTTCGCATGATCACTATGGCAAAGTGCTTACACGGTTGCTCCTTGGGCTGTTTTCTGGTGGTGGGAGAGGGCAAGACTAGCTCTCTCCCTCCTATATGATTTGGTCTAGAGCTAATGGGTTCCAACCCTTTGCATGGGTGCCCTGGGGGGTTTATATAGGCCTACCCCCCCAGGGGTACAATGGTAATCCGGCTGGGCGCGGGCCCAGCCGTCAGTGTCTATGGCCTCCATCTTCTCTGCTGACCGCTGGGGCCCGCCGACTGGCGGGCCCCGCCGACTGGCCGGGTACGGAGCCGACAGGCCGCGTCCGCCGCGGGCGGGTCTTGCCGGCTGCTGATTACTGTAGCCGTACTTCTGATGACGTGAGCTTGATCATGAGGTCATGGCAACAGCCCCGCTACCTGGCGGGCAATCACTGTTGCCACTCCCCATCTCATCTTGATTAATGGCGCGTGCGCCCCAGGGGAGGGCTCGGCCGACTCCCCAAGGCCGATTCCTGACGGGTCCGACTGGTGGTTCTCCCGCCGTCTCCCGAGGTCTCACGGACTGGTGGGCCCTGCTGCCTCCAGGCCGTACAGACAAGCCGTCGTGGGTGCAGGATTCGGCCCTGCGGTGCTGATGTCAGGGCCGGCATGGCAACAGTGCCACACCACACGGAGATCTTCCGGGGTACGGCGTGCTGTGGCCATGCCTGCCCTTGGTGAGGGGCGGGGGTGGGCTTTGCTGTAGCCACGCCCCTGCCTCGTCCCCTTTGATGAGGTCATGGGGTTTGTTGGAGTCGCGGGCCGACTCCCCAAAGCTGGCTTCTCTGGAAGTCGTCCCTGGGACTCGGCCGTGAGCGGGCAGTCGGCCGCCTTCCCGTCGACTCCTCAGGAGGCGGCTCTTTGTCCTGGGGTCTTGAGGGGTGCAGCCTGCCCCGATGTCTTGAAAGGTTATGGGACTCGGGTTGGCCTACCCGTGGCCCATTACTCCGACAATGATGGAGATCATGATGATTGAGATCATGGTGTCATGCCGGTGACGATGATGATCACGGCGCCCCGAAGATGGAGATCAAAAGGAGCAAAATGATATTGGCCATATCATGTCATTATTTGATTGCATGTGATGTTAATCATGTTTTTACATCTTATTTGCTTAGAACGATGGTAGCTTAAATAAGATGATCCCTCGCAATAATTTCAAGAAAGTGTTCCTCCTAACTGTGCACCGTTGCTAAGGTCCATTGTTCCGAAGCACCACGTGATGATTGATAACCCACAAGTATAGGGGATCAATTGTAGCCTCTTTCGATACGTAAGAGTGTCGAACCCAACGAGGAGCTAAATGTAGAACAAATATTACCTCAAGTTCTATCGACCATCGATACAACTCTACGCACGCTTAACGTTCGGTTTACCTAGAACAAGTATGAAACTAGAAGTACTTTGTAGGTGTTGTTGGATAGGTTTGCAAGGTAATAAAGATTACGTAAGTAAAATGTAGGGGTTGTTGTAAGTAAAAAAAAAATAAAGTAAATATAGCGGGTGTGGAAAAGTGGTGGTAGGAGTTCCGAAATTGTCCCTAAGCAATTGACTACGTTACTAGACCGATAGCAAGTTTTATGTGGGAGAGGCCACTGAGGGAGTCCTAGATTAGGGGTTCCTCACACAGCCGGACTATATACTTTGGCCGGACTGTTGGACTATGAAGATACAAGATTGAAGACTTCGTCTCGTGCCCGGATTGGACTCTCATTTGCGTGGAAGGCAAGCTTAGCGATTCGGATATGAAGATCTCCTCCCTTGTAATCGACTCTGTGTAACCCTAGCCCCCTCCGGTGTCTATATAAATCGGAGGGTTTAGTCCATAGGACAACAACAATCATACCATAAGCTAGCTTCTAGGGTTTAGCCTCTTCGATCTCGTGGTAGATCAACTCTTGTAATACTCATATCATCAAGATCAATCAAGCAGGAAGTAGGGTATTACCTCCACCGAGAGGGCCCGAACCTGGGTAAACATTGTGTCCCCCGCCTCTTGTTACCATCCGCCCAAGACACACAGTTCGGGACCCCCTACCCGAGATCCACCGGTTTTGACACCGACATTGGTGCTTTCATTGAGAGTTCCACTATGCCGTCACGATAAGGCCTGATGGCTCGTCTTGTTGTCAGGGACAATGTTACCTCTGGGGGAGCCCTAGCTGTAGGCCAAACTCTCTGATTGGGCAGCTTTGTCATGACCGTTCCGTCGGCCGTCGCGTCGACGATGACTTCTCGGGTCATCAAAAACAGCCTCCACGTCGGCTCAGGATTCATCGAGCAGATGGATCCAATGGATCTCTCTTCTTTGAACGAGCTCTTGGATCGCATCGCCGCCTTGGGAGTCGCTACGGACTATGATCGGATCAGACTTAGACCCGACCAAAGGGAGATTAACTCTCCACCGGTTACTCATCAGATAGCGGTGGTGGAGGAGCGATGCAGCAATTCTTCCTCTATTTTGAGGACAAACTATGTACGGATTCTCGAGCTCTCCGAGCCGGATACCCGTCTACGGGAGGGCATGGCCCAAGCTTCGAACCTGGAATCGAACAGCGGGCTAGTACCATCGGGCAACGTCCCATAGCCCGAGCTACCAAGCTCGGAAACTCCTTTGGGCCTCAGACCGGGTCAGGGTTTGGAATTAAATCTACCCACCCACCCTCACATAAGTGATCTTTCCCATATTAGACAAGAGCCCAAGAGACGGTACATCACTATTGGGCCAGATTCCTCCTTCCAATAAGCAAGGTGAAGGACTGTCGTGAGGAAGACGCAATCTCATTCTTTTGCAAAAATTGCATGGACAAGGGAATCCTCAACGCCATAAATCGTCGTGATATAACACACTTCGCTGACTTGGCGTCCATAGTACGGAAGTACTGCGTGATGGAAAGCACCTGGAAAACCCAAACACGATTCTGGGATCCTCCGGATCTAACTAAACCCTCTGTCCGAACTAAAAGGGTGTACTCTCGTAAGTCACCCAATCCAATTACAAAGAAGCCAAAACCAACTACAGGGCGCAGAGCCGTATTGGAGGGATGGCTCAATGGACCATGCAAAATTCACAGTACATCGGATACCAGACCAACACATAGCCTCAGAGCATGTTGGATACTCCGGCAGTTGGCCAGGAGCGGTGAGGATCTCCTCGTCAACAATACCGCAGAGCACCCTCCCGCGAAAAATAACAATACAATACTAACAGTCTTCGAGACTTTTGTCTCAAACAATAGGCGCAAGCGGGCACTTCGTAGCCTCGCCGAAGTCTGCCATGTCGCAACGATAAATCCATGGAATGACACGGCCATAACCTTCAATGCCAGTGATGAACCTCAATTCCGCACAGCCCGAGCTCCAGCCGCTTTGGTCCTTAGTCCAATTGTGGATGGCTTTCGGCTTACTAAAGTACTCATGGGTGGTGGCAGCGGATTAAATCTCATCTATGAGGAGACTCTTAGAAAAATGGAAATAGACAAGAGCCGCCTTAAGCAAAGCAGCATGACCTTCAGAGGAATCATCCCTAGTCAGGAGGCATGTTGTGCGGGAAAAATCACACTAGATGTGGTATTCGGCACGCCGGAGAATTACAGGTCCGAAGAAATCACATTCCAAGTGGCCTCGTTTAGTAGCGGATACCACGCCCTTCTAGGGCGAGAGGCATTCATGATCTTCCAAGCTATACCCCATTACGGGTACATGAAGCTCAAGATGCCCGGGCCCAATGGAATCATCACTCTAGCTAGTGATCCGGACATAGCACTCGGCGCCGAAAATAAAACCGCCGCACTGGCCCTCGAAGCGTTACCCCAAGTCCTCATGGCCGAAGAACTAACCGCGCTGCGCTCTACAGTGGACAGGGACGACGTGATACTCGACAAAAGACCCAAGTCCACCTCTTTTAAACCAGCGGACAAAATAGTCAAATTCTAGGTCCACCCAATGGACCCTATAAAAACAACATCCATCGGGGCACAGCTGAACCCCACAACAGACGCCGCACTGCGGGATTTCTTACGCGAGAATTGGGACATCTTCACCTGGCATCCTTCAGATATACCAGGCATCCCACGCAGGATGGCCGAGCATAGCCTAAACATTCTAAAGGGATACAAGCCGGTCAAGCAAACTCTTCGGAGTTTCTCCGAACCCAAGCGAAAAGCCATGGGAAAAGAAATAGCCAATTTACTCTAGGCCGGATTCATTAGAGAAATCAAACACTCGGACTGGCTAGCAAACCTGGTGATGGTACCAAAGAAGGACAAATCCTGGCGCCTATGTGTCGATTTTAAGGACCTTAACAATGCCTGCCCCAAGGATCCCTTCCCCCTCCCTCGCATCGATCAAATTACCGACGCTACCGCGGGGCACGACTCGTTGTGTTTCCTCGACGCGTACTCCAGATACCATCAAATCAAGATGGCGGAGCCCGATCAAGCCGCAACGGCATTCATTACTCCATACGGCCCCTTCTGTTTCAACACCATACCTTTCGGGCTCAAAAACACCGGTGCGACCTATCAACGCATGATTCAGACAAGCCTGGAAGCACAAATCGGCAAAACAGTGGAGGCATACATAGACGATGTGGTAATTAAAACCAGACACGTCGAATCTTTGATAGACGACTTGAGGCTCATGTTCGACAATCTCTGAACATATGACATTAAGCTCAATCCGGAAAAATGCGTTTTCAGCGTACCCGCTGGAAAGCTCTTGGGCTTCATCATTTCCAACAGAGGAATTGAAGCGAATCCGGCTAAAATCCAAGCTCTGTCACAGTTGGCTATCCCAACAAACGTCAGGCAAATCCAAAAATTAACTAGATGCGTGGCTGCCTTAAGCCGCTTTATCTCCCGACTGGGAGAAAAGGCATTACCTCTTTATCGCCTTCTTCGGCACACCGAACACTTCGAGTGGCCGGACACAGCTACGGCTGGATTGGAAGAAATAAAAGCTGCCTTGGCCAGCAACCCAATCTTAGCCGCGCCAAATATCGGCGAACCAATGCTGTTATATATAGCGGCAACACACCAGGTTGTAAGCGTAGTGCTCGTTATCGAACGAGAAACGGACGGACATAAGTTCCCGCTTCAAAAGCCGGTATACTACGTATCTACTGTCCTCACTCCATTCAAATCCCGGTACCCACATTATCAAAAGATAGCATACGCGGTCTTCATGGCATCCTGAAAACTATGACACTACTTTCAAGAGTGTTCAATTACGATGGCCTCCGAGGTTCCACTCAACGACAGTATAAACAACTGCGACGCCATAGGCCGGATTGCCAAATGGCTATTGAGCTCCTCCCGTTCGACATATCATACAAACCACCGTGAGCCATTAAGTCACAAGTACTGGCCGATTTCACCGTTGAATGGACATAAGCTGAACTCCCTAAAGAATACGGCGCGTACTCCAATTGGATCATGCACTTCAACGGCTCTAAAATGCTAGCGGGTTTGGGAGCAGGCATCGTCCTGACATCCCCAACCAGAGATATAGTCCAATACGTACTCCAAATATTATACACAAACTCCAACAACGTAGCCGAATATGAAGCCCTGTTGCATGGTCTCCGGATGGCAGTCTCCATGGGCATTTAACGCCTAGAGGTGCGTGGGGACTCGAACCTCGCAATATCTCAAATAAATGGTGATTTTGATGCCAAGGACCCAAAAATGGCGGCTTATCGCAATGCCGTCCTCAAAATGTCAGCTCGATTCAAGGGGCTCGAATTCCACCATGTGGTCTGAGAAAACAATCCAGCGGCGGATATCCTCGCCCGAATCAGTGCTGAGCGCGACCCTGTCCCACCTAATATCTTCTTGGAAAGGTTGTTCAAGCCATCCGTGGTGTGGGTAGGGGAGACCGACAACAATAGTCCGGATTCGGCCACAACACTAGACCCCGAACACTCTAACGTAATCAGAGGCTCCGCCACCGAGATAACACCTTAGGCCCACGTGATTATGGCCGTTGAGGGAGTCCTAGATTAGGGGGTCTCCGGACAGCCGGACTATATCCTTTGGCCGGACTATTGGACTATGAAGATACAAGATTGAAGACTTCGTCACGTGTCCGGATGGGACTCTCCTTGGCGTGGAAGGCAAGCTAGGCAATACGGATATGGAGATCTCCTCCCTTGTAACCGACTCTGTGTAACCCTAGCCCCCTCCGGTGTCTATATAAACCGGAGGGTTTAGTCCATAGGACAATATACAATCATACCATAGGCTAGCTTCTAGGGTTTAGCCTCTATGATCTCGTGGTAGATCAACTCTTGTAATACTCATATCATCAAGAACAATCAAGCAGGACATACGGTATTACCTCCATCAAGAGGGCCCGAACCTGGGTAAACATCATGTCCCCTCCTTCCTGTTACCATCCGCCTTAGACGTACAGTTCGGGACCCCCTACCCGAGATCCGCCGATTTTGACACCGACATTGGTGCTTTCATTGGGAGTTCCACTGTGTCGTCACCATAATGCTTGATGGCTCCTTCGATCATTGGTAGTGATGTGGTCTAGGGTGAGGTTTTCCTCCCCGGACGGATCTTTGTATTTGGCGGTTTCACACTGCGGGCCAATTCGCTTGGCCATCTGGAGCAGATCGAGAGCTATGCCCCTGGCCATCATGTCAGATTCAAAAATTTAAACTAAACTGCCGACGTCCGCAGAGACTTGATCTTCGACGGATTCGAGCCCATGTCAGGTGTGCCGCACAGTCATGACGAGCATGACATAACTCTGTCGTCGAACAGTGTTCGGGAGATCGCATATGCAACTACTCCGGCCGTCAATCCGGAACAAATCGCGTCATCCGAGAGCGAAGGGATATACCCCGCCATGGAGACTGCACTCTCAGTGGCAGTGGAGCCAGATACTGACTTCACCCCTTATGAGAGTCGTGTCGCCGAACCTCTAGATTCACCTCCGGCCACGGACTCCGAGCCACTTACATCCGTGCCCGTCGAATCCGACTAGGCGCAGATCATGGAGTTCACCTCCGTGGATATCTTTCAGCACTCGCCCATTGGAGATGTGCTAAATTCATTAAGGTCCCTCTCCCTGTGAGGAGAACCTTGGCCGAACTATGTCCAGCTAGAATGGGATGCAGACGACGAAGAAATTCGCTGCCCACCCACCACCCGGTTAGTAGCCACTGTCGACGATTTAACCGACATGCTCGACTTTGATTCCAAAGACATCGACAGTATGGATGACGATGCAGGACACGAGCAGGAACCACCTCCCACAGGGCGCTGGACCGCTACATCATCATACGACATATATATGGTGGACACCCCTAAAGAAGGCAATGGCGACAAGACAACAGAGGATGACCCCTCCAAGAAGCAACCCAAGTGCCGACGTCAGTGGCGCTGCTCTAAGTCCCGCCAGAGCAAAAGTAGTGATACCAGCACAGGAGATAATAACACTCCGGATAGTGCCGAAGACAATCATAATCCCCTCCAGCATGATGTAGAGCCGGAGGATGAACAAGCCAGTCCTCTAGAGCAGGTAGCAGATGGAGAACCAGAGGAGGACAATTACATGCCTCTCTCCGAAGACGAGGCGAGCCTCGACGACGAAGAATTTATCATGCCTGAGGACCCCGTTGAACAGGAGCGCTCCGAGTGCTGGCTTATGGCCACAACAAATAGCCTGAAGAAAAAGAAACAACAGCTTCAAGCTGATCAAGACTTGCTAGTAGACAGATGGACCGAAGTCCTTGCGGCCAAGGAATACGAACTCGAGCGCACCTCCAAGAGTTACCCAAAACGCATGTTGCTACCTCACCTCGAGGAGGAAGCATTGAACCCCCATGCACCAGTGTACAATGCGGCTGACCGGCCACTACGTGGCCGAGCCAAAGAGGCGTTTCAGCCTGAAGTTCAGCCTGCACCCCGCCACCACTCAATCCAAAATACCAAGGCTTGGGGCAACACACAGGACCTGCCAGACGTATTGGACAGTAAGGCAAAACTTTCAAGGTCAATATACGGGTCACGAGCAGGCGCGCCAACACGGGACGATGATCGTCGTGCCAGATACGCCAAAAGCAAATCCGGTCGGGCCAAATACAACAGACAAGATTCATATGAACTGCATCGGGATATAGCCCAACATAGAGGCACCGCACACCCCCTGTGCTTCGCTGATGAAGTTATGGATCACGAATTCCTGGAGGGTTTCAAACCTGTAAATATCGAATCATATGATGGTACAACAGATCCCGCCGTATGGATTAAGGATTTCCTCCTTCACATCCACATGGCTCGCGGTGATGATCTACACGCCATCAAGTACCTCCCACTAAAACTCAAAGGACCAGCTCGACATTGGCTGAATAGCTTGCCAGCAGACTCCGTCGGTAGTTGGGAGGATCTGGAAGACGCATTCCTTGACAACTTCCAGGGCACTTATGTGCGACCACCGGATGCTGATGACTTGAGCCATATAACTCAGCAGCCAGGGGGATCGGCCAAACAATTCTGGACTCGGTTCCTGACTAAGAAAAACCAAATTGTCGACTGTCCGGACGCAGAGGCCCACGCGGCATTCAAGCACAACATCCGTGATGAGTGGCTTGCCCGCCGCCTTGGCCAGGAGAAGCCGAAGTCTATGGCAGCCCTCACGACACTCATGACCCGCTTTTGCGCGGGCGAGGATAGCTGGCTGGCTCGCAGCAATAACACATCGAGGAATCCGGGCACTTCGGATACGAAAGATGCCAACGGCAGACAACATCGTAACAGACCAAAGCGCCGCAATAACGGCGATAACACCGGGGATACGTCAGTCAATGCCGGATTCAGAGGTTCTAGATCCGGTCAGCGGAAAAAGCCGTTTAAAAGAATTACTCCGGCTCTGTCTAGTTTGGATCGCATACTGGATCGATCGTGTCAAATCCATGGCACCCCCGACAAGCCAGCCAATCACACCAACAGAGAATGCTGGGTGTTCAAGCAGGTCAGCAAGTTAAATGCCGAAAACAAGGACAAGGGGCTGCATAGTGATGACGAGGAAGAGCCCCGACCGCCGAACACGGGTGGACAAAAGGGGTTCCCCCCACAAGTGAAGACGGTGAACATGATATACGCAACCCATATTTCCAAGAGGGAGCGGAAGCATGCACTAAGGGACGTCTATACGATGGTGCCCGTCGCCCCAAAGTTCAACCCATATTCTGCTTGCCCGATCACCTTTGATCGCAGGGATCACCCCACTAGTATCCGTCACGGCGGATCTGCCACAATGGTCCTAGACCCCATCATCGATGGATTTCATCTCACTCGAGTCCTTATGGACGGCAGCAGCAGCCTGAACCTGCTCTATCAGGATATAGTGCGAAAAATGGTATCGATCCCTTGAGGATCAAACCCACCAAAACCACCTTTAAAGGCGTCGTCCCAGGTGTAGAGGCCCATTCCATGGGCTCAATCACACTGGAAGTCATCTTCGGATCACCGGACAACTTCCGAAGCGAGGAGTTAATCTTCGACATCGTCCCATTTCGCAGTGGCTATCATGCACTGCTCGGACGAACTGCATTTGCAAAATTCAATGCAGTACTGCATTACGCATACCTCAAGATCAAGATGCCAGGACCTCGGGGGGTCATAATAGTGAATGGAAACACAGAGCGCTCGCTCCGCATGGAAGAGCACACTGCGGCCCTCGCAGCAGAAGCATAAAGTAGCCTTTCAAGGCAAACCACCAATTCGGCGATACAGCCCCCGAACACCTTCAAGCGTGTCCGGAGTAAACTGCAACAGGATCACCTGGCACGTTCAGAGCTCACCTAGCAATTTGGCCCCCGTCCCAGTCCCAGTCAAGCGACGAAATCCGTGCCACGCGTACATAATTATGCACTGAAAATACCATGGACATAGGCGGGGGCACGATCAGGGCACGTCCCGCAATGCGGCTTAACCGCCCTAGGGGCTGTATATCTTTATCATTTCTTTTCTCTTTCAGGGCCTAACTCTCTGGAAGCCCTTTCCGGCAGTATGATTGCCGGACACATTACGAGAAGGAACAACCAAGGCGGCAAGAAGCTAAGACGTACACGGGAACCCCCAGGTGGTCTCTAATAATAATACCCGCTTTCTATACGCAGCTTGCCCTTGGATAGGACATTTTGAATAGTCATACTTTCTGATTATTTCACCACCTGTACTAGTACACTTCGACGTATTATTTAAATAAAAATGCATAGCACCAGTCTATTATTGCATTATTCATTCTTCTTTTTTCCCTTTATGTCCATTTATGACAATCCGCACCCGTCAATTCGGGTACGGCCAGTACGCCAGGGGCTGTCGTTTACCCCATAATATGGCGCAAGAAGTCCGAACACTTTCGACAGTGCGGCACACCGAACTTATAGCATTATATGTATCAGCTCCGAATCATGTCTTGGGTCAATAGTTGAGTTTTCCCGGCTCCCATGCTTTGGACCTTACATTTCGCTATATCGGCTAAGGTAGCGGTGGGAGAACTACTGCGATTGTGTCCCGGTTCTTTCGGACGAGCACCTCAATAGAGAAAGCCGAAAACTAACTGTCATGATAAGGCGAGAGATTGGTCGCTGTACGAGAGGTCTCAGGTCCTTAAAGACTTTTTCCGCTTCGGGTAAGGAGTCGGCCTTGTCCGGCTTCGGTGTGTATAGCGCCCCAAATTTGGCCTTCCGAATACCAGGGGCTTCGCCAAAATTTGAAATTGTAGACTTCTATGGCTAAGTGAGAGTAATAAAGCATTATAGTCTGATTGCCTGGTTTGTTGCGCTGAACACCTCCCTTCAAGGACCCAAAATTGGGGTAAAGAGTGCTCAGGTTTATCCCGAACATCCCAGTACTAGTTACATGGGGGCAGAAGCCGACGACTGGCCAACTCTCAGATTTTATAAACGGCCGCACAAAAGGTAATATTTTAAATTAAAAAAAGCGTTGCATGGTGCAAATGAACTCGTTTCATATTGTAGGATCACATTAGCATGTTCATTCAAAAATTACATCCTTGGCACACTCATCCTCCACAAGGCGGGAACCCTTCAGGACACTCTCATAGTACATCTCAGGGCAGCGATGCTCCTTGCCCTCTGGCGGCCCCTCCTTTACCAGCTTCACGGCGTCCAGCTTCGCCCAGTGCACCTTCGCCCGGGCAAAAGCCCTGTGCACACCCTCGATGCAGACGGATCGCTTTATGAATTCAAGCCATGAGCAAGCGTCGACGAGCCACCTTACCAAACCGAAGTAGCTGCCGGACAGGGGCTCGCCAGGCCACATCCGGACTATAAGGCCCCTCATGGCTTGTTCGGCCGCCTTGTGAAGCTCGACCAACTGCTTCATCTGGTCGCTCAAGGGCACGGGGTGTTCGGTCCCAGTATACTAAGACGAGAACAACTTCTTCGTCGAGCTCCCCTCCTCAGCTCGGTAAAACTCCACGGCACCCAGTACACTGCGAGGAAGATATGCAAACGCTCCTGGAGAGCTTCGAACTCGGGTAAGAAAAAGGAAAGTCTCCTTCACGTGCTTGCTTTGCATAATGAATGCCTTACCCGCTGCTATCTTCTTCACGCGTCAATCTCCTGGAGGGCCTTGTGGGCTTCGGCCTTGGCACTCCGGACGCTTTCAAGCGCCTGCGCGAGCTCGGACTCTCACGTCTTAGAGTCAAGCTCCAAGGACTCATGCTTTTTGGCGAGAGCCTCGAGCTCTTGCTGCACCTTGCCTACTCGGGCTTCTTGCTTCTCCCGTTCAACGCGCTCCTTGGCCGCTTTGTCTCCGGCCTCGGACAGCGCCTTCCTCAGGGTTGCAACTTCGGTCATGGCCCCTGGCAAATCCATGATGATCCTATTACTTTACACCCGAATTTGTTTTTAACTATATAGACACGGGTATTTCTTACCTTTGCTCTCCTCGAGCTGCCTCTTGGTACGGCCGAGCTCATCCTCGGATCGCTCCAAGTCCTGCCTCAGCACATAGACCTACACAGTATGTGCGGCAGCGGCCAGCAGTGAAGCCTGCACATACACATAGACATTTTTCTGATTAGACTCCTGAGTTATCATTCGATCCTCTATCCGGCCTTTCTTTCCGAATGCCGAATAGAGCATCAGGGGATAGTATCCATGCGGGCATATTTCCCTATATCTTCATTGCTTACCTCAAAGCCTGTTAGGAGGCTGGCGCAAGCTTCAGTTAGTTCGTTTTTGGCGGACTGAACTTTCTCGATCACTGCAATCATGATAGTACGGTGCTCTTCGTCGATGGAAGCGCCGTGAAGCGCTTCCAGAAAGTTGTCCGGTGCCTCTGGATAGACGGAGGACACCGGCACGGGCGACTTTCCCCCTTAATGGGGGGGTCGCCCGCCGAAGTCCAGAACCACCAGAGATTCCGGTGCAGTGTTCGGCTGGGGGCCGAACCTGGAGCCCATGGGAGTCCGGCTCCCTTTGCGCCCAGGGTCCGGAAGGTCACTTTGAGGCGCCCCCAGGACTGCCTCCCCTTGGCCCGGTGTTTGTTGAGACAACACCTCGACGTTGTCCACAGGGCAAGGAGTGGAGGCGGTCGGAAGAGAACTGTTGTTCATATCCGAAGAGTCCAACGAACCGCTCGACAAAGTTACGTCGAGATGAGCTCGGGACGGACTGCATAATCATGTTCGACATGAGAAGAAGCAGTGCAGTAAAACATACCACGAATTACTATGGTGTCCGGACACTTACGACTTCACCAGGGGCTTGACCCTGGGTAGCCACTCGTCGCCGCTGTAGGCGGCTGTCGTGGCGCAGTCCGGAGGAAGGGTCTTGCCTTTCTTGGACCCTTCGTCCTCCCCGGTTGGGTCGGCCTTCCTTTTCTTGTCTCCCCCGGCTGGGGGGGGGGGACTTTCCTCTTCCTCCTCCTCATCTTCGTGGGAGGAGGGCGCGTCGGAGTCATCGGACGATGAGTCCGATACAACCTTGCGCCGGAGACCCTTTCGGGTCCCCGCGGCCTTCTTCTTGGTCTTCTTCACCGGCACCTCGTAAGGTGCCGGAGTCAGCTTCTCCATTAGGAGAGCGCGTGCAGGATCTTTGGGCAGGGGGGCTAGGCAATCAAGGTGCTCCGCTGTCTTTATCCAGTCCTGTTAATGGCATAGAAGCTTAGATCCTGCATATGACTAAACTGGGGCAAATAAATACCCTGAGAGATATAAAAAATTACCGGATTGGCGCGGCACTTTGCGCTGAGTCCGCGGTCCTCGGTGAGGGAAGGAGGAATCTTGGCGCCCTTGAACAGCACCCTCCAGACGTCCTCGTGCATCATGTCATAGAGCTCTCGTAGCGTCTGGTGCTTGGCCGAGTCAAACTCCCACAAATCGAATGCCCGTCGTTGACATGGGAGGATCTGGAGGAAGAGCATGACCCGAACCACGTTGACGAGCTTGATTTTCTTGCTCGTCATGTTCTGGATGCAGGTCTGGAGTCCGGTCAACTCTACCGAAGAACCCCAGGACAGGCCCTTCTCTTTCTAGGAGGTGAGCTGCGTGGGGATTCCGGATCGAAATTTGGGGGCCGCCACCCAGTTGGAGTCGCGCAGCTCGGTGATGTAGAACCACGCCGATTGCCACCCCTTTATGGTATCCACATAGGTGCCCTCGAGCCAGGTGACATTAGGCATCTTGCCCACCATGGCGCCTCCGCACTCTGCTTGTTGGCCACCCACCACCTTCAGTTTAACATTGAAGGTTTTCAGCTATAGGCCGAAGTGGGGCCTGATGCGGAGGAAGGCCTCGCACACAACGATAAACGCCGAGATGTTGAGGATGAAATTGGGGGCCAGATCATGCAAATCAAACCCATAGTAGAACATGAGCCCGCGGACAAATGGGTGGAGGGGAAATCCCAGTCCGCGGACAAAATGGGTAAGAAAAACTACCTTCCCATGGGGTTTGGGCGTTGGGATGGTCTGCCCCGCATTTGGCAACCGGTGCGCGATATCCACGGCCAGATATCCAGCTTCCCATAACTTTTTGATGTTCTCCTCCATGACGGAGGAGACCATCCACTTGCCTCCTACTCCGGACATGCTTGGAGTGGTTTGAGAAGAAGAACACGAGCTTTGGCGCTAGAGCTCGATTGTGCGGGAATGGGTAAGCAAGGAGGAAGAAGGCGTGGGTGAAAAGAGTGAATCATTGTCCCTTTATAAGGGCGGAAGAGGCGATGCATCTCCCTAGTTGCCTGGTAAAACTGCTTATTCCCCAGGCGCCGTAATTGATGGCGCGGTTGGGTTTCCCACGTCTGTATTTATGAGAATCCCGTAATAAGGGGGACATGATCTTTTCTTTGACAGGACGTGTCGAGAAAACCGCCCCATGTTATGTGCGGTGCTAGTTGAGAAAAATGGTTCGAATAATGACTGAGACATGACACAATGTCGTGCTGTCAGAACGCGTCAGCAAATCAGATTTGTGCAAATATTATTCTCTCTGTGGTAGTACATGGAACTCGTTTTGCAGAGCCGGACACTATTCTGGTGTTCAAAATCTTCTATGGAGTATTAGGAGGGGGAACCCGCCTTGCAATGCCGAAGACAATACTGCATGCCAGACTCATCATCATTGAAGCCTGGTTCAGGGGCTACTGAGGGAGTCTTGGATTAGGGGGTCTCCGGACAGCCGGACTATATCCTTTGGCCGGACTATTGGACTATGAAGATACAAGATTGAAGACTTCGTCCCGTGTCCGGACGGGACTCTCCTTGGCGTGGAAGGCAAGCTATGCAATACGGATATGGAGATCTCCTCCTTTGTAACCGACTCTGTGTAACCCTAGCCCCCTCCGGTGTCTATATAAACCGGAGGGTTTAGTCCATAGGACAATATACAATCATACCATAGGCTAGCTTCTAGGGTTTAGCCTCTACGATCTCGTGGTAGATCAACTCTTGTAATACTCATATCATCAAGAACAATCAAGCAGGACGTAGGGTATTACTTCCATCAAGAGGGCCCGAACCTGGGTAAACATTGTGTCCCCTGCTTCCTGTTATCATCTGCCTTAGACGCACTCCGCCGGGTTTGACACCGACAGCTGTCATCGCCCCATGGACAGAACCCTTCTTGGCTTACCGAAATAGGAAAGAACTCCCTGAGGACCAAAATGAGGCACGTTGCATTGTGCGGCAGTCTAAAGCCTACAAGGTCCACGAGGGAGAGCTTTATAAGAAAAGCTCTACCGGAGTACTGCAAAGGTGCATCTCCAAGGAGGAAGGATGGCAACTTTTGGCAGAAATTCATGCTGGACTCGGCGGCCATCACGCCGCAGCTTGGGACCTTGTAATTAAGGCCTTCCGTACAGGTTTCTACTGGCCGACAGCTCGAGCAGACGCACAAGACCTTGTTCAACATTGCGTCAGTTGCCAGCTCTTTGCAAACCAAAGCCATATGCCACATACCGCTCTCCAAACAATCCCCATTACTTGGCGCTTTGTGGTCTGGGGGCTGGATATGGTCGGACCCCTTAAAGGAGGAAGCCATAAGAAAAAGTGCCTATTGGTCATGGTGGATAAATTCACCAAATGGATAGAGGCCAAACCAGTTAAAACGGCCGAATCCGGACCAGTGATAGATTTCATATCCGGGGTTGTACACCGCTATGGTGTCCCCCACAGTATCATCACCGATAACGGCTCGAACTTTACAGCCGATGAGGTAAAAACTTGGTGCAGCAAAATGGGCATTAAGCTCGATTATGCATCCGTCTACGACCCTCAAACTAACGGTCAAGTCGAACGAGCAAATGGTCTGATAATGAGCGGCATTAAACCCAGACTAGTGCGGTCCTTGAAGGAATCAGATACACACTGGGTCAAGGAGCTCGACTCCGTACTATGGGGGTTGCGGACCATGCCAAATCGCACTACCGAATACACACCTTTCTTTATGGTGTACGGCACAGAGGCGGTACTGCCCTGCGACATCATTCATGACTCACCTCGCATGTGCATGTACAAAGAAAAAGAAGCCGAGCTAGATCGGCAGGACAGTTTGGACGCCCTGGAGGAGGAGCGTGACGTGGCAAAAGCCCGATCCACATTCTATCAACAACAGGCTCAACGATATCAAAGCAGAGAAGTATGAGCCAAAACTTATAATGTTGGTGAACTCATTCTACGCCTACCAGAGAAGAAAAAGGACAAGCTCAAACCCAAATGGGAAGGTCCCTTTGTTATTGACAAAGTTCTGACCGGTGGAGCGTACCGTCTGCGGGATGCATCAGACAATCGACTCAAGCCAAACCCATGGAACGTGGCCAGACTTCGAAGGTTCTACGCCTAGCGCCGAACTCTGTGTTCGTCTTCTTACCTCCGTCAATTTTTTATATATTCGTTATCTATATTTTTCTGTCTTTCTTCCCTTTCTTCACGGCCTTCAAAGGTTAAAATGTGTCTTGAATGCACAATTTGTACGCGCTAAGCGTGTTCATTATACTTGTGGGCTTCCTATACAGAAGCTTAATATAATTATGATCCGAGCTCTATGCCTGCCGCATATATATGTGTTATTTTTACACATGCAGGTTTTCTTTGCCATTATATGCATCGATATGCCTTAAGTTTTGGCCAAGCTGGGTTGCCTCGCTCTTGTGTTTATGCCCTACATTCCCGTTAATTCGGCTAGGGCATAAGGGGAGCACCTCTGTGATTGTTACTGCCGGATCAGCCAGACGTGTACCTCAGACTGGGTGAAGCCGAAAGCTAGCGTTCTTAAGGGAATATTCGGTCGGCGAACAAAGGATGACTTTTTTACTTATTAGAATACATACCCCCAGATGTTTATATCCTGCGTCTCTTGTTGTAGTTCGGACATGGACATTAATGCATGCGTACCCAGGGAAAGGAACCCTTAACGGAACTATTCTCCCTGGAAGATGTTTCTTACTATCCATGTAATATAACATAACTAGTTGGGTACTTGTCTGTTCAAGCACTTATGACCCCTACGCCTGGTTTCCACGCATACCCCGGTTTTTACATAGCTGAACGGGTATTCGGATACACTCCGGACTGTCGGGTCCGGAGGTCGAATCGAAAAGGTCCGCCATGACAAATGATTTACAATCCGGCTAGGGACAATATATGTCACTCGAAGTACACAGTCACTTAGGCTGACTAAAATTTTCTTCTATACCATCCAACATGATGTCTAGCCTACAATCCTGTTGGGAATACTTTGCGGCTAATTTCACCTGGTCATACACCAAGCTGACGGAGATCTCTTTCCCGCCAGGCCCTACAGGTCCGACCTCGGCCATATGGTTCGGGTCAGCCTTGGTATATCGAGTCTTCACCATGGCCCAGGCTTCCCTTGCACCTTGTCGGCAGACAGATATCTTCCATAATCGAAAGCGCCGCCGCGCTCCCTTGAGTATCTCTACAAGCCCCCCATGCCTCCTGGCAGGGAAGCGGATGGCCACAAGGCCTGGGCAAGGTCCTGCATCACCTGCCGAAATTGTTCGTGCAGTTGTGAGAGCTCTGGTCACTAGAAAAAATATACACTGTCGTGATGATACGTGTTTGTCCCAGTAGGCCCTGTTTTCTGTCGTGCATGTACATCCATGACAAATTTATGATAGAATCAAGATAGTCATACCTGTGTTGTCGTAGAAGTGTTCCATGACATTGCCAAAATTATCATCACGGAAGTGTCCACTTCCATGATGATAAATCGCGTGTCACAAAAGTGCTTTCATCAAGGGTGACCGACACGTGGCATCCACCGTAACGGAACGTCGTTAAGCTATCGGGTCGGATTTTGGATCCGATAACCCGTTAACAGCCACGACCAATGCCGATTTTCCACGTGTAAAATTCTCATTGGCTGACAGATCCACGCGTCAGCTCCGCGTTGGCACAGGTGTCACTCATCCAACGGTCGAGATGGGCCTATGATATGTTGACACGTGGACCGGCCCAAAAGTGGCCCACAAAGATTAAATGGGCCGGCCCAACCGAAGGCCCATAAGATTTAGCGGACCATAATGGGCCGGCCCAGCTAAAGGCCCACACAATTTTTCAAACCATAATGGGCCAGCCCAACTAAAGGCCCACAAGATTTTGCGGACCACAATGGGCCGGCCCAGCTAAAGGCCCACTAGATTCTGCCAACCATAATGGGCCGGTCCAGCTAAAGGCCCAACATTCTCTGTCAAATTGGCCCGTCAACGGCCTGTCCTAAACTTGTCATCAACGCGGCCCATGGTCACTTCTCGCCCGTTAACAGTCCGCTAAGTAATTGGGCCAAATTACGTCCCGATGTATTTCCGGCCTGTTAAAGGTCCGGCTTCATTTGGGCCCATTTACAGGCCATCAAAACTTTCAGCCCATAAACGACCGTGAAGGATTTGGGTCATATTCGGCCATGTCTGACATTCGGCCTATTAGAGGCCCACTATAGCTTTGGGCCACTTTCGGCCTGTTAACGCCGGACGTAAACCATGGGCCATATGTGGCCCAACGTCATATCGGGCCCATTAACGGCCCATATAAAAATGACGATAATCTAGCCCGACCGAAGTTCCGGCCTGTTAAAGGCCCGTGTATTAGGTCATCGCATTTACGGCCCGTCCGAATTTTGGCCTGTTAAAGTCTAGTGGGTTATTTGGCATAATCAGGGCCCAATCTCATTTTCGTTCTATTAAAGGCCCATGTATTTTATGGGCTCGAGATATTTACACCTGTAAATGGCCTATTTTTACTGAGGGCCAAAATTATGTTTAGGCCTGTTAAAGGCCCACTATGGGCACAAGCCTACCAGAAAAATATGAAAGCTTATGCTGATTTAGGCCCAGATATTTTTAGTGGGCTACATGCCAATTTCGGCCCGTAATCGTTTTAAGCCCAATTGGAATGGGCCCAACGAATGTTGGCATGTTGGGCTCCTACGAAGGTTTTGGCTGAATACATCACTAAGATAAACCTACACTATACAAAAATAGCGTCGTAATTACTGCAGCCTGAGGCAGCATCATAAATGTTGTATCACAACAAAATAAATTCCAACCATACAACAAAAGGCCTGTTGGCATAAAGTTTACAGTCCTTCTAGATAAAAGCACCATCAGATGTATAGAAGCACAAATCATTTGACCTGAGTGCTAATTTTTCAGGCTGTAGAATCTGATGGAGCAGCACGATCTCCACCTTTTTTCCGCCATTGCTCTTGAACAACGAAGCGAATGTCTGATAGTCTGGTTTCAAAACCATTCATATCTTGACGACATTTCTCAACCACTATTCTTGTTTCCGAAACAACGTCCATTAGGGATTGGACTTGTGTCTGGAGCACAGATATCTCACTCTGTCTAGCAGGAAGATTTTGTTCAGTAGGCGATTTGGACGAGGTTACCTTGACAACCAACCCAGAATTACGCAGGAAGGTGCTTTTTGCACCGTTAGTGGAGAGATACTGACGCACTGCAGCAAGAGGTGACATTGTGCCTGTAGTAGCCTCGTCACCTTCAGGTGGTTGTGGCTGTTCAATCATTTGTTCCATAGCTTCCTGAAAGTTTGAACTTGTAGATTAGTGTACCAGATAAGTTACTAATGAGACAAAAACAAACAAAGTAGGTTAAACGTTTATACATAACTTATTTTGGTGAACTACTGTAATACATTAGCATGTATTGTAGTGCCAACTACATAATAAAATCACTTTCAGAACATATGTCCATGTAGCATGCCTACTGTATTGTCTATTTCCTCACATTCGTTGACATCTAAGGATAAAGAGACATGGCTTAAAGTAGGATGAACATAGTATGACATCATTCATATCATGGGCAAACAGATATAAAACAAACATGCTATTTTATCATTGTGTGCGCACGTGAACATAACAACTAGATTACAGATCAAGACCAAAAGAATATCCTTCATCTCTTTTAAACCATGTAAGGTGAAATGATACGTTAAGACAACCGTGAATAAAAGTGAACAAAGTAACTGACATTGGCTGCAAACCAAGTAGTTAAGTGAACACATCACAGTACCAATCAGTTCAAGGCAGGAGGAGTAAGGACTTACAACAGCGGCTTGAACTGGTGTGCTTATGCCTTTCATCTTGCTAGTGTGGCAATCCTTGAAGATTTGCACTGCATTCAGTTCAGGTTCTTTTTGGTCTGCACGGGATTTCCTCTATATTTGGAACAAGTCAATATAGATACGATAATATGGCACAAAAAAGAAGAAGGAAGTACCAGCTATTTACGAGATCCTGTGGTTTATTGGAATTTCACTTTAGAACGGTTGGTTTTGTTCTTCAAACAGTTAGCCTAGAAGAAGATACACTTGTAAGGCACATACATAAATACAAGTTCAATATGTGGTCTGATCAAATACATATAGCCTACCTGATACTTTGGATCAGACCAGTGTTTAACGAGGGTTGTCCAGTCTTCATCTGTAATATATTCCACTAGAGATGTTTGGGTGATTTCATTATTAGCCTTGCCTTCAAAGTGAGATTTTCTAAGGTGGTACCGATACTGTCGCAGAGTAGACCGAAAAACATGAGTGCATGCTTGTCTAGTTGCATCATCTTTCGGATCCAACTTGAACCTCATCTTTTGAAAAAAGAATGTGAGTCTTATTAGGAGGAAGCTAGAAAGTATGGGACAGAGCAAGACAATATTACTAATTGCGACGAATAACATTACTTACATATAAATGGTCAAGGAAGGTGTTAAACTGGGTATTGTCTTTCTCATTCCTGTACTGGATCCACGTTGGGAGATTACGTGCATGACACCTAACGGCAACAGCTGCCTCTGATACTAACTTGGCTGACTTTGTAGCATCTCGTGGCCTTTTTAAACCTGCCTCAAAATGGATCTCCATTCTTCCTCCTTTAGATTTTGTTAATCTGTCAAGCATTATCCCTGATGTCTGTTTCCGCTTGCGCCGTGGTGCTAGTTCAACAACGAATATGGAAAGTGTTAGTGTACATCAAACTGTGAGAGTACATATAAAGGAGCATGCAACTGCAACTTGACTCGGTCAGGTACCGTCTTGGTATTGATGCTCATGAGGTTCATCTGATCTTGCCAAGTCCTGTTGTGTCAACAGTGCTTCGATAGTAGTGTTAGGTGTGAAGGCAGCTTGGGAACTGGCCAGTTCCGGAGCAAACGAACGAGTAACTAGTTGAGATGCTGGTACAGTTGAAGCGGATGCTGCAGCTGGTGGAGCAGGTGATACTGTGTTTGTAGATTTAGCCGGTGGACTTGGACCTTCTATTGCACTATAAGTACCAGCAGAATCTCGATGGCAGAACCTTTTCCGTTTCACCCGACGAGTAACAACACTCCCTACTATATTATTTTCCTTGCTCTTTTTTGACTTTGCCATGTCAAGCTGTACCCACAACACAAAAGAATAAAATCACTCTTCAGAACTCATTGATGCATGATATAGACAAGCAATACTTTGATGAAAAACAACCGTATGAGGATGGAATATGTAAGAAAAACAGGACGACATGACATATTCACAGCTACGATGTGCAAACTAAGCAGAAGGATTTTCAAGAAAATAGAAGTAATGCAAGCTAGACACCATATGAAAGATGCAACCAATATTACTTTGCCAAGTTAAAAGTGTCTTGTCATAAGTGGCAATTCGAAAAATTAGAAGCAGTACAACGTAGAAATCAAAGCAAGATGCAACCACTATCAAACTGCCATGTTAGAAGCATCCAATCATGAGTGACTGATGCAGGATACACAACAGCAGTACTTTGATGTAAGAACATGGTATGATAGATAGATGCAGTGTATTGTAGACACAGAAAGCCATGTCATATGCACATGTATAACGTGTAAACTCAGCAGGTGCAATTTAATCAAAATAGAAGAAATACAAGCTAGACAACATATGCAACATGAAACCAATTATCACACTATCAACTTAGAGCAAGCACCTGCGATGGTGGAGTACGGGAGATGAACTCATCATGTAGACTTGGGACTTCAACTTCATTAGCAGTAGCAGTGGCAAATCTAGAGAGTCTCTGTTTGCGTCGGTGTGGAGGACCACCAACATCCCCTAACTTACTCTTTTCCTTCCTATTTTCTGATATTGCCTTATGAAGTCAAAACCACAAGAAGATGAATAAAATTAGCTCCGCATAACTGGTTGATGCATGATACAGACGAACACTACTTTGATTTAAGGCAAGCGTAGGATAGGAGGATGGAATATATACAAAAAAGACAGCGTTTCATATTCACACGTACGATAGGAGGATGGAATATGTATGAAAAAACAGTAAGCGGAAGGCATTTCAACAAAATTAGAAGAAATTAAAGCTAGGCACCATATGAACATGCAACCAATATCACTCTATCAGGTAAAAAGTGTCTCGTCGTAAGAGCCATTTCAAGAAATTAGAAGCAGTACAAGCTAGAAGACAATGCAAGATGCAACCTACATCACAGTCCCAAGTTAAATGTGTCTTATGGGTAAGTGATCGTTGCAGGTATAAGTTGTAAGCTACGCAGATGCAATTCAACATAAACAAAAGCAATACAAACTAGACATCATACAGAAAACGCAACCACGTATAACAGTTCCAAGTAAGAGCAAGCACCTGTGATGGTGGAGTAGGGGAGATGTGCTCATCATGTACACGTATGTTCTAGAAACAAGAACACTGTCATATTCACAGGCATTATGTGTAAAGTAAGCAGATGCAATTCAAGTTAGAAGCAATACAAGCTAGACATCATACGCAACATGCAACCACATATAATAGTGTCAAGTTAGAGCAAGCACCCGTGATGGTGGAGTAGGGGAGATGTGCTCATCATCTACACAGCTACGTTGACTGTCCAGCCTTGTGTTGTCTTGCGAATCTTGTTGGGAGGATGGCGGAGTAGAATCTTTAGAGACCCCCTATTTAAGTTGCTCCGAAGGACCACAATAATCCACTGCTGGACTAATTTCCTTCAGCTGTAATGATTTTGCATTGTGAAGTCAAACCGATAAGAAAAAGGAATACAATTCACTCTTTAGAACTCATTCATGCATGATACTGACGAACACTACTCGGATGAAAGGCAAACACATGATGCGAGGATGGAATATGTATGAAAAACAGGATGGTGTGACATATTCACACCTATGATGTGGTAACTAAGCAGAAGGCATTTCAACAAATTAGAAGCACTGCAAGCTAGACACCATATGAAAGATGCAACCAATATCACTCTGCCAAGTTCAAACTATATGGCGTTTCAACAAATTAGAAGCAGTACATGCTAGAAATCATATGCAAGACACAACCAATATCACAGTGGCGACTTAAAGGTGCCTTATCATAAGTGACTGATGCGGGATATGCAAGAATAGTAGTCTGATGTAGAAACAGGAACACATGTCATATTCACAAGCATTATGTGTAAAGTAAGCAGGTGCAATTCAACAAAGTTAGAAGCAATACAAGCTAGACATCATACGCAACATGCAAGCACATATAATAGTGCCAAGTTAGAGCAAGCACCTGTGATGGTGGAGTAGGGGAGATGTGCTCATTATCTACACAGCTACGTTGACTGTCTAGCCTTGCGTTGTCTTGCGAATCTTGTTGGGAGGAGGGCGGAGTAGAATCTATAGAGAACCTCTATTTCAGTTGCTCGGAAGGACCACCATCATCCAATGCCTTGCCAATTTCCTTCAGCTTTATTGATTTTGCATTGTGAGGTCATACCGACAAGAAAAAGGAATATCATTAGCTCTTCAGAACTCTTTCATGCATGATACTGATGAACACTACTCTGATGAAAGGAAAAGTCATGATACGAGGATGGAATATGTACGGAAAAATGGACGGCTTGACATATTCACACCTATGATGTGGTAACTAAGCAGAAGGCACTTCAACAAATTAGAAACACTGCAAGACACCATATGGAAGGTGCAATCAATATCACTCTACCAAGTTAAAACTGTCTCGTCATAGGTGGCGTTCATCAAACTAGAAGCAATACATGCTAGAAATCATATTCAAGACGCAAAACAATATCACACTGCCAACTTAAAGGTCTCCCATCATAAGTGACTGATGCAGGATACACAAGAAGAGTAGTTTCATGTAAGAACATGGTGTGATAGACATATATAGTATGTACCAAAAACAGGAAAGCGTGTGATATTCACATGTATCATGTGTAAGCTAAGCAGATGCAGTTTACGCTCATTAGGAGCAACACGAGCTAGACACCATATGCAACATGCAACCAGATATCACACTGCCAAGTTAGAGCAAGCACCTTGGATGGTGGAGTAGGGGAGCGGAGACTTGGACCTTGTAATGCACTATCAGTACAAGGAGAATCGGTACAGATGCTCCGTTTACGTTGCTGCAGAGGACCACCATCACCGCCTTCCTTACTCTTTTCCTTCCTCTTTATTGATTTTGCCTTGTCAAGTCAAACCCACAAGAAAAAAGAATAAAATTTTCTCTTCAGAACTCATTGATGCATGATACTAACGAACACTACTTTCATGTAAGGCAGCCGCATGATAGGAGGATGGAATATATATGAAAAACAGGACGGCGTGACATATTGACATGTATGATGTATAAAGTGTAAACTAAGCACAAGGTGCTTGAACTTGTTAGAATCGATGCAAGCTAGGAACCATATGAACGATGAAACCAATATCACTCTGCCAAATTAAAAGGGTGCCCTAACAAATGTATTTGACCAAATTAGAAGCAATACATGGCAACATGCTAGAAATAATATGCAATATGCAACGAATAAAGATGACTCATCATAAGTGATTGATGCAGGATACAGAAGAGAGGTAGTTTCATGTAAGAACAAGATTAACACATAGATGCAGTGTATACCAAAAATAGGAAGGCATGTCATATTCACAGGTATAGTGTGTAAACTAAGCAGATGCAATTTACCCTAATTAGAAGCATTACAAGCTAGACACCATATGCAACATGCAACCACATATCACACTACGAAGTTAGAGTAAGCACCTGTGATGGTGGTGTAGGGGAAGTGCGGTCTTCAGGTACAGAGCTACATTCAATATCTTCATTTAGGCTTGCTGTTTCTTGAGAATCATGTGGAGAGGATGAAATTGCATTCTTTAAAAGAGTATTGCGTCTCATATTAACCCACGCGCGTGACTGTCTCATCATAAGCGATAGACGCAGGATACACAAGAACAGTAGTTTGATGTAAGAACATGGTGTGACATGCAGATGTAGTATGTACCAAAAACAGGAAGGCGTGTCATATTCACATGTATAATGTGTAAGCTAAGGAGATGCAATTTAACAAATTAGGAGCATTGATGAGGGATACATAAGAAAAGTGCCTTATCATAAGATATAGTATGTACCAAAAACAAGAAAGCGTGTGATATTCACATGTATCATGTGTAAGCTAAGCAGATGCAGTTTACACTAATTAGGAGCAATACGAGCTAGACACCATATGCAACATGCAATCGGATATCACACTGCCAAGTTAGAGCAAGCACCTTGGATGGTGGAGTAGGGGAGCGGAGACTCGGACCTTGTAATGCACTATCAGTACAAGGAGAATTGGTACAGATGCTCCGTTTACGTTGCTGCAGAGGACCACCATCATCGCCTTCCTTACTATTTTCCTTCCTTTTCTTGATTTTGCCTTGTCAAGTCAAACCCACAAGAAAAAGGAATACAATTTTCTCTTCAGAACTCATTGATGCATGATACTGACGAACACTACTTTCATGTAAGACGAACACTACATATCACACTGCCAAGTAAGAGAAAGCACCTGCGATGGTGGTGTGGGGGAATTGCGGTGATCAACTAGAGAGCTACGTTGACTATCTTCATTTAGCCTTGTTGTTTCTTGAGAATCATGTGGGGAGGATGACACTGCACTCTTTAAACAAGTATGGCGTCTCATAGAAACCCACCTGGGTGACTGTCTCATCATAAGTGATTGACAAGGGATACAAAAGAGCATTAGTTTGATGTACGAACATGGTTAATAGACATATGTAGTATGTATCAAAAATAGGAAGGCATGTCATTATCAAAGGTATAATGTGTAAAGTAAGCAGATGCAATTTAACCAAATTGGAAGCAATACAAGCTAGACACCATATGCAACATGCAACCACATTTGACAGGGCAAAGTTAAAGCAAGCACCTGGGATGGTTGTGTGTGGCAATTGAGATCATGAACTGCAGAGCTAAGTTTACTGTCTCCAACTGCTGACATTGCACCCGTTAGAGCGCTGGAACGCTTAGTGCTTATCTTTGAATTACACTGGAGCGATTTCTGTCTTTTCTTTTCTGCATTCATCAACACTACATCAGAGTCTGAAATACCCATGCATAAAAAACAATAGTGTGAGTATGGGTGAAGTGTGTGCGCAATTAGTACAGTGTAAAGGTAGCAGATAGCAGGTCGATGAGAAGTAAATGACGGGAGACATATGATAGCTCTACAACATGCATGGCACACTAAATTACTACAGGATTATATGAAAATAACAGTTGACTGAAAGCAAATAGGTCAGTCCATTTTTCTGCACCGTCCGATGTACAAAGAACGGCCAGATCTCCTTCATCTACCTCCAGCGAGTCAGTGTTGACGATCTTCCTTGAAACGCCAGCGACCACCGGCCCAGTATTCCTCCCCTACCCGCGCCCTCCCCTCAACCTCACCGCATCGCCGTGCTTGGCACCACCCCCCCGGCCATCCATTCAAGCCCCGCCGACCTCCAGCTCGGGCGCAAGCAGCTCCTGCACCCCACACCCCTATGATAGACATCGATGCACCGCTTCCCCGGGGAACAGGCGGACTAGGTGCTCCGCGCGCCTAAGTGGGTGCTGCTTCTTTTAATTGCGGTTTGACTGACCCTGAATTGAAATCCATGCGGGCTACTGACCTCTAGCAAAGGTGAAATAGTAAAAGGGAGGAAACCTTGTGCATTTAGTATCACGAAGAAGATGCAGTAAGAAGCGCCCAACTAGTTTCTTTCATGGGATGAATACGGTGTGAGCGGAGACGTAAGATTTGCACGAATAAGGGAAAAGGAGTACCTCTTTCTGCTGGTAGTGTTGTGTCCTCCTTTTGTTTTTTCGACGATCTTCTTGTTGTTCGCCGGAAACCAGAAGTTGTGGATGACAACGCAGCCTTGGACAAACCCATGGCCAAGTTGTTGAGTGTGGTGCGGTGGCCACCTATCGGCAGCGGGGAAGCGGATCCGAGGTGGCGAACGACGGCTAAAAGTGCAACTATCCCTAGGTGGTTTTGGTAATTCATAACAACATATAGCTCATTGAGCTAATGCTATTCCAAGATGATTATTTCAGGAAAGCTCAATGATTGGCATGGCATGGATGTGAAAGTGGAACCCTCAAAATGCTAAGGACAAAGGATTGGCTCAAGCTCAAAAGCTCAAGACTCTTCATTTTATATTTTAGTGATCCAAGATCACATTGAGTCTTTAGGAAAAGCCAATACTATCAAGGAGGGATGAGGTGTTGCTTAATGAGCCTCTTGCTTCATGTGCTTAGTGATATGCTCCAAAATCCTCAACTACTTTCCCATATCCACATATGACCTAAACCCTAAGCCAAACTCGGTGCTACTGATTCTTCCTATCCGGCGCCACCGAGTTTCACTTGTCATTAGCCACTGCCAAACCCTAGCAATTCGGTCCTACCGATAAGGATCTCGGTCTCACCGAGATGGGGTTGCAAACTCTCTGTTTCCCTTTCGTAACTTTTCGGTCTCACCGAAAGAGCGAATCGGTCCCACTGAGATTGCAATGTAAACTTAGTGTTTCCCCTTTGTAACTTTTCGGTCTCACCGAGTTCCACTCGGTCTCACCGAAAGAGCAAATCGGTCTCACCGAAAGAGCAAATCGGTCCCACTGAGTTTGCATGACCAACTCTCTGGTTAGCTAATTACCAAATTCGGTCTCACCGAGTTTGTGTAATCGGTCTCACCGAGATTAACTTATGCCCAAACCCTAACCGAATCGGTCCTACCGAGTTGCATGTCAGTCCCACCGAAAATCTCTAATGGTCACTAGGTTTACATTTTCGGTCCGACCGAGTTTATTGATTCGGTCCCACCGAGATTGGGAAACTGTGTAACGGTTGGATTTTGTTTGGATGCTATATATACCCCTCCACCTCTTTCTCATTCAGCGAGAGAGCCATCAGAACACACACACCATTCCAACTCATATGTTCTGAGGGAGAACCACCAACTCATGTGTTGAGACCAAGACATTCCATTCCTACCATATGAATCTTGATCTCTAGCCTTGCCAAGTTGCTTTCCACTCAAACCCTCTTCCCACCAAATCCAAATCCTATGAGAGAGAGTTGAGTGTTGGGGAGACTATCATTTGAAGCACAAGAGCAAGGAGTTCATTACCTACACACCATTTGTTACTTCTTGGAGAGTGGTGTCTCCTAGATTGGCTAGGTGTCACTTGGGAGCCTCCGACAAGATTGTGGAGTTGAACCAAGGAGTTTGTAAGGGCAAGGAGATCACCTACTTCGTGAAGATCTACCGCTAGTGAGGCAAGTCCTTCGTGGGCGATGGCCATGGTGGGATAGGCAAGGTTGCTTCTTCGTGGACCCTTTGTGGGTGGTTGATTCTTCGTGGACCCTTCGTGGGTGGAGCCCTGTGTGGACTCGCGCAACCGTTACCCTTGGGTGGAGCCCTGTGTGGACTCGCGCAACCGTTACCCTTCGTGGGTTGAAGTCTCCATCAACGTGGATGTAGGATAGCACCACCTATCCAAACCACGGGAAAAACATCCGTGTCTCCAATTGCGTTTGAAATCTCCAAACCCTTCCCTTTACATTCTTGCAAGTTGCATGCTTTACTTTCCGCTGCCTATATACTCTTTGCATGCTTGCTTGAATTATGTGATGATTGCTTGACTTGTCCTAAATTATCTAAAATCTGCCAAGAACTAAAATTGGGAAAAGGTTAAGTTTTTATTTTGTCAAGTAGTCTAATCACCCCTCCTCTAGACATACTTTCGATCCTACAAGTGGTGTCAGAGCTTTGGTCTCCATTTGCTTGATCTCCATAGCTTTTGGTGGTCATAGCCTTGGTTTCACAACCTAGGAGAGTATGGTGTCTAGCGAGGGAAATTATCACCGTAGAGGTCCTTACTTTGATGGTACTAATTTTGCTAGTTGGAAGCATAAAATGAAAATGCATATTCTTGGGCATAACCCCGCCGTTTGGGCTATTGTGTGTGTTGGTTTGCAAGGTGACTTCTTTGATGGGAGAGAACCAAACCGTGAAGCTACCGCAGATGAGTTGAAGATGTTGCAATACAATGCTCAAGCTTGTGATATTCTCTTCAACGGATTGTGCCCCGAAGAATTCAACAAAGTCAGCCGCCTTGAGAATGCAAAGGAAATTTGGGACACTTTGATTGATATGCACGAAGGTACCGACTCCGTCAAGGAATCCAAGTTGGATGTGCTTCAAAGCCAACTTGACAAGTTCAAGATGAAGGATGGTGAAGGTGTCGCTGAGATGTACTCTAGGCTTGCTCTCATCACAAATGAGATTGCCGGCTTAGGAAGTGAAGAGATGACCGATAAATTCATCATCAAGAAGATCCTAAGAGCCTTGGATGGAAAATATGATACCGTGTGCACATTGATCCAAATGATGCCCAATTACAAAGATCTCAAGCCAACGGAGGTGATTGGAAGAATTGTTGCTCATGAGATGTCACTTAAGGATAAAGAGGAACTTCACAACAAATCAAGTGGTGCCTATAAAGCCTCATGTGAAGCCCCTACATCATCAAGTGAAAAACAAGACTTCAATGAAGAATTGAGCTTAATGGTGAAGAACTTCAACAAGTTCTACAAGAGTAGAAGCAAAGATAGAAGCTCCAAGTCAAGGTCCTACAATGACAAAAGATCTTCTAGTCGAGAGCGAAACTGTTACAATTGTGGAAGACCCGGACACTATTCCAATGAGTGTACGGCTCCCTACAAGAGAAGAGAAGATTCTCCAAAAAGAAGAAGCAAAGGATCACCACCAAGAGAGAGAAGGAGTAGAGATGATCGTTATGAACGAAGATACTCACGGAGAAGCAAGGATTCGGAAAGGAAGGAAAAATCATCAAGGAGCTACACAAGACGAAGACATCAAGATCATGTTGGTGAATGGGTATCCGGCTCCGACTCCGACAGCCACTCCGAGAGAAGTTATCACTCCGACTCCGAAGATACTCAAGATGAAGGTGTTGCCGGTCTAGCACTTGTGTCAACCAACTGCTACGACATATTTGACTCACCAAATGAAGGAATTGGAAGATGCTTCATGGCCAAAGGTCCTAAGGTAACACACCCCGAGTATGTTGATTTCAATAGTGATGAAGATGACTTGTTAGGTGATGATTTGCTTGGTGACAACTCTAGTGGTGAATACTATGATGAAAGACCAATTAATCATGCTAATCAAGATAAAATGAATGACAATAATAAGGAGAAGATTGAGGCTCTAACTAAAGAACTAAAAACTCTTAAGTTAGCTCATGACACTATCTTCGAAGATCATCGAGAACTTTTAAGAGCTCATGAGAAACTACGCTTTGAAAAACTCAATCTTGAGCAAGAGCATGAGTTCTTAAAGGCAATCAATGATGATCTCCGCAAGAAAAGTTCTTCTTACATTGCTAAGCGTTTACTCTTATCCACTTACATGCCTCAAGTCAAGTCTAACAAGAAAGATTCTTCCTCTACTAGTAACAATGATTATGCTAAATTCAATATTGTTGCTTCTAGTAGTTCTCTTGATTCCACTAATGATTCTCTTAGCCAAGTTACACTTGAGCAAGAAAATAGCTTATTGAAGGGAATTATAGAGAAAGGAGTGTACAAAAGCCTTGCCGGGAGTAAGCAATTCGAGGAAATTGTGCGCAAGCAAGGAATGCACCGGAAGAATCAAGGTGTTGGTTTTGAACGAAAGTTCAATGCCAATGGAGTTGAATGGGAAGAAGATCAATACCCCAAGACAAAGTTTGTCCCTCAACAAGAGAAGTATACTTCTTTCAAGGGGACACAAGCTCAAGATGATCTTCCACCACAATACTACGAGCAAAAAGGCAAGGACAAGCTTCAAGAGGAAATTGATGCATTTGAAGAAGCTCCTAAGACCTTAGTCAAGTGGATTCCCAAGACTACTTCAAATTCCACTTCATCAAGTACGACTACAACTCCAAGGATTCCCATCAAGATGATGTGGATCCAAAAGAAGAAGAACTAGAGAGTTCTTGAGGGTGACTCCGCCAACATACTTCACTCTTATCATTTTGGCAAGAACAAGTGCAATCAACTTCCACATATTGCACTAGTTCAAGGAGTCACAAACCCTCTTGTTGGTAAGACAAGGGACAAGGTAACCTAAAAGTTTTCATGGACATCATCTTTTGTGTGCATCACTCTATGTCTATGGATATCCTTGCTTGTTCCTTGTGGGACTTACCCATGTAGGTATTGAAAGTGCAATTCACTCAAATGGATAGCTCCAAGAGATCTACATCAACATTGAGCATCCACATCTTCAATATCTACATGAAGTCATCATCGACAAAACCCAAGGTTAGTTCATCCCTCTTAGGAGGGATATCACATCTAGGGGGAGCTTTACTCTAAGACTTGAGCTAAAGCAACTCTAAAGATGTGAACACAACAATGCTTTATGTAAAAGTGGTAACCCCACTTGAGCTTAAACGATGGGTATGACCTATGATCAAGTGTTCTCACTTGACTCCTAAGTCAATATACTCATATATAGATGGCCTAGTCATCGCAAATTGCTTGATAGATGCTAGAATTGGTTGTGCATGCCTTGCCACATATTTCATTTGCCATCTATTGTGTGAGCATGCTGGTTGCACAATTTACTCATTCGAGGACATCCACTTGTTGTTTTGATTGTTTGGTTTTATCTTCTTTTGCCAAGTGGATGGACAAGAATGCCTAAGAACCTCCTCTAGCTATCTATGCTTTTCTCGTCTCAAACTCTATTCATGCTGCATCAAAAAATTTGATCAAGTCAGATTCGAACCACTCTGTGTGAGGAGCGCTCGGAGTCCCCGATTCGTCATAGACTTAAACTTCCAAAACCTCTTTATGATTCTCGGTCTAACCGATACTCCACTTTCGGTCCTACCGAGATCATTAAGTTGATCTAGGTTTTCGATCTCGGTGCAACCGATTTGAACCTATCGGTCACACCGAGTTTCAATAACTGCACGCAGTTATGAATCTCAGTGCCACCGAGTTGTTCCACTCGGTCACACCGACAGGGTCAGGCTATATATAGTCACGGGCAAAATTTGGAAATTTCTCCGAACCCCTTCGCCCGCGCGATAGCCTGCTCTGCCCTCGAGGTCTCCGGATCGTCTTCTCGCCGCCAGCAGCCTCCAGTCGTTGGTCTCCATCGCTGTCAACGGGAATTCTGCCCCGCCGTTGCCACCGTAGCAAGTCCACGCCAAACTAGGGTATGGACTTGATCTTTCTGCTATTCCTCAATCTGATTCCTAGCACATTGTTATCATATTGTTTCTAGCCACGTTTGATAAACTTCTATCCAGTCAAAGCGCTCATAGGTTAGGTTTGATTCGAAAATTCTAGGTTTAGGTTTCCGCCGAAAGCATCTCGGACCCACCGAGTTGAAAAACTCGGTCCCACCAATTTGGCTTATGCCATTGCACAAGTGAGACTTGGTCTGACCGAGAATTACTTATCGGTGTGACCGATTTTTGAATTCAGTGAAACCCTAGTAGTCTCGGTGCCACCGAACTGTGACTCGGTCCTACCGAGTTCACTAGTTTAGGTTCCAAAACTGCTTCGGTATCACCGAGTTTGAAAATCGGTAGATCCGAGATGATTTCAGTGGGAAACTAAAACTAAGTTTTTGGATCATTCTTTTTGCAAAAATCTCTACATTTTGTGATGCTCATCCACTCTATCTCTTCTATAATCTACTCACAGGGTCAGCAGTCAGTTTACAGCATGTCAGACCAGAGTGATAGCCAGAATCTGTCAGAGCAGCAAGTGGTCATGAGTGAGGGCACTAGTCCCTCCAGTTCATCTGATGAAGGCAGCAGGAGCACTCCTAGCAATTTGCCAAAGGCTGCCACGAGACAAAGGAAGAAGAAAACTTCAAACTCTGAAGATGAGGACTATGTGGCAGAGGAAGAGGCCACTTCCAAGAGAGTCGAGCCAGCTCAAGGCACAAAGCCAGGGCTGAAAATCAAAAGGCCAGCAGGCAGGCAACCCATGTCAAAGGCAAGAGACTCAACTGAGAAGCCCACTCCCCAAGAGCCAGTTGCTGCAGAAGGCAAGAAGAGAAAGGAGAGGGTGAAGAAGACTGTGGCTAGGGTACTTGGCAAAGCTTCCATCATGGAAGAGGAAGAAGAAGAAGAGGCAACTCCACCAGCGCCCAAGGCACCCAAGCTAACGGGAGATGCCATAAAATCAGGGGGAGCTGCTTCCAAGGCCAAGCCAGCTCCAAAGCCAAAGCCCAAGAGGAACACACGAAGCATTCCTGCAGCTGAGAAGAACAAGGCCCCAGTGCCTGAGACTGTTGCTGAGGATGAGGAAGAGAATGTCCTAAGAAAGCTCAAGCCCAAGATCCCAGACCACAACGATGCTCATCCTGTGGCTGAGGATATGAAGCTCAGGAGAGACTCAGGGCTCAGGAAGTGGAGAGAAGCAGACCCATATGCTTCAAGGAGAAGGACTGCCGTGGACTACAGGTTTCATACCAAGGAGCAGCAGGATTTTTATGAGACTGTGCTGCAAGATAAGAAGCCCATTGTCTGTGATATGCGATGGGTTGACTGGACATATATCAAGGAGAATGAGGAGTACTACCCTGGAGTATTTGACAGCTCTAGTGCTTGTGGAGTAGCTGACTTTGTGGGGCAGAAGCTCACAAAGTGGAACGAGGAACTTATCATGCAGTACTACTCCACGGCACACTTTTATCCAGATGGGAGGATTACATGGATGTCTGAGGGTACAAGGTACCAATCTACAGTGGCTGAGTGGGCACAGATCATTAATGCCCCAGAAGAGCAAGATGAGGACTTGGATATCTATGCCAAGAAGAAGATGGACCATAACTCCATGTCAAATATGTACAAGGAAATTCCTAATGAAGCTCTTGACACATTCAAGTTTGGCTCAGTGCATTATCTCCTATCAGGATTGCCTACGATCAACTGGATCCTTAGGCACACCCTTCTGCCCAAGTCTGGAGATCACAAGATGATCAGAGGTCACGCGATCAATTTGCTTCTTGTCTTTGACGTGCCTCAAAAATTTAAAGTCATGAGCCTCATAGTGGAAACAATCAAAAGGACTGTGGCAGATCAGAAGAGGAGCTGTGGATATGCCCCTCAGATTCAGGAGCTCATCAACTCCAAGATGGGCACGGGTGTATATTTGTTGGATAAGGAACACCTGCCCATCCGTCCAGATTTCGAGGACAATGAAGTTGTGATGACTGAGAACGAGCCATCGTCTGCACAAGCATTTGCAAAGAAGGAGAAGGCGAGGAAGGAGAAAGCTGCCAAGATGCCTACTCAAGAGGAGGCATCTGAGTACTTCTTGAAGACCAAACAAGAGCAGCTTGGTTACTTGATTGCATCCATGCTGAGAATTGAGCAAAGTCTGGCCACCCTCACTAAGAATCGGCAGATCCTAGAGAGGACCATGGAACAGAAGTTCTATGACTTGGACGTCAAGGTAACGGAAGTTCAGTCTGAAGTGGAGCAGCTCCAGGAGGACATGAATGAGAGGAGAGGCAGGACCACGACTCATGCTTTTTCTAGAGTGCCACGAGGCCCGAGGTCGTCTGCCGTGCCAGTTACTGACACCAGAGCCACCACTTCAGCACCAGCTACAGCCTCAGCTCCAGCATCTACTTCAGCTCCAACTCCAGCGACTACTTCAACATCTACAGAAGCCTTCGTCCTTGGAGTGATCCGGACTCCACCACCACCAGAAGATCAAGCCTGAGCATCGATCTAGTGCTATGCATTTTCTAGGAACTTTTTGGTAACTTGTTGCCAAAGGGGGAGAAGATGTATAGATCATAGGCTTCGAGAGAGAGAGTGTTGCTTGCTTTTCTCTCTTGCTTTATTTGGTGGTTTTTCGAACCTTTTCTGCTTTTGAGTGCTTGATACTACATCATTATTTGTGAGACATTGATGATCATGTGTTTGATCATAAGCTACACTTAATGCTTGCTTAATGTTATTATCACATGACCCATGACTCTAACTCTTTGTGCATTTGCAGTCCAAAGCAAATTTTAAATATGCACAAATTTAGGGGGAGCTCTTACTTATCACATACTTCTCAAAGCGACGATATATTTCATGATTATTATCTTTTGTCGAAGCTTTGATCTATATGTTGTCATCAATTACCAAAAAGGGGGAGATTGAAAGTGCAACTATCCCTAGGTGGTTTTGGTAATTCATAACAACATATAGCTCATTGAGCTAATGCTATTCCAAGATGATTATTTCAGGAAAGCTCAATGATTGGCATGGCATGGATATGAAAGTGGAACCCTAAAAATGCTAAGGACAAAGGATTGGCTCAAGCTCAAAAGCTCAAGACTCTTCATTTTATATTTTAGTGATCCAAGATCACATTGAGTCTTTAGGAAAAGCCAATACTATCAAGGAGGGATGAGGTGTTGCTTAATGAGCCTCTTGCTTCATGTGCTTAGTGATATGCTCCAAAATCCTCAACTACTTTCCCATATCCACATATGACCTAAACCCTAAGCCAAACTCGGTCCTACTGATTCTTCCTATCCGGCGCCACCGAGTTTCACTTGTCATTAGCCACTGCCAAACCCTAGCAATTCGGTCCTACCGATAAGGATCTCGGTCTCACCGAGATGGGGTTGCAAACTCTCTGTTTCCCTTTCGTAACTTTTCGGTCTCACCGAAAGAGCGAATCGGTCCCACCGAGATTGCAATGTAAACTCAGTGTTTCCCCTTTGTAACTTTTCGGTCTCACCGAGTTCCACTCGGTCTCACCGAAAGAGCAAATCGGTCCCATCGAGTTTGCCTGACCAACTCTCTGGTTAGCTAATTACCAAATTCGGTCTCACCGAGTTTGTGTAATCGGTCTCACCGAGATTATGTTATGCCCAAACCCTAACCGAATCGGTCCTACCGAGTTGCATGTCAGTCCCACCGAAAATCTCTAACGGTCACTAGGTTTACATTTTCGGTCCGACCGAGTTTATTGATTCGGTCCCACCGAGATTGGAAAACTGTGTAACGGTTGGATTTTGTGTGGAGGCTATATATACCCCTCCACCTCTTTTTCAGTCAGTGAGAGAGCCATCAGAACACACACACCATTCCAACTCATATGTTCTGAGAGAGAACCACCTACTCATGTGTTGAGACAAAGACATTCCATTCCTACCATATGAATCTTGATCTCTAGCCTTCCCAAGTTGCTTTCCACTCAAACCCTCTTCCCACAAAATCCAAATCCTATGTGAGAGAGTTGAGTGTTGGGGAGACTATCATTTGAAGCACAAGAGCAAGGAGTTCATTACCTACACACCATTTGTTACTTCTTGGAGAGTGGTGTCTCCTAGATTGGCTAGGTGTCACTTGGGAGCCTCCGACAAGATTGTGGAGTTGAACCAAGGAGTTTGTAAGGGCAAGGAGATCGCCTACTTCGTGAAGATCTACCGCTAGTGAGGCAAGTCCTTCGTGGGCGATGGCCATGGTGGGATAGGCAAGGTTGCTTCTTCGTGGACCCTTTGTGGGTGGTTGCTTCTTCGTGGACCCTTCGTGGGTGGAGCCCTGTGTGGACTCGCGCAACCGTTACCCTTGGGTGGAGCCCTGTGTGGACTCGCGCAACCGTTACCCTTCGTGGGTTAAAGTCTCCATCAACGTGGATGTAGGATAGCACCACCTATCCGAACCACGGGAAAAACATCCGTGTCTCCAATTGCGTTTGAAATCTCCAAACCCTTCCCTTTACATTCTTGCAAGTTGCATGCTTTACTTTCTGCTGCCTATATACTCTTTGCATGCTTGCTTGAATTATGTGATGATTGCTTGACTTGTCCTAAATTATCTAAAATCTGCCAAGAACTAAAATTGGGAAAATGTTAAGTTTTTATTTGTTCAAGTAGTCTAATCACCCCCCTCTAGACATACTTTCGATCCTACAACGGCGTAGCGGGAACAACTCCGGTGCGGTGGACAGTTGGGACAGTGGAGCTGCAGCAGTGAGGCGCATGACGGTGTGGTCGGAGTGGTTCTGGTACGGCGCACGTCGGCGTCGGCATCGTGGAGGCAGCTCTGCCTCGGCTTCAGCTGCTAAGTCCTTGAGGGCGTTGCAGTTGCGGTTGCGTTGGACGACGACGTCGGGGTACTGGCTCCAGCATGATGGAGGAGGGCGGCGGTGGATTGGCCGCTATGGGGTGGAGGATGGAGGAGGCTGAGGTTTCGCGGCTGGTGGAGAGGGCGTTTTCGCGCCCACGGAGTATGAATGGGGAAACGGAGGGAGGCGGGGGACTAAGCGGGAACAATGTTTTGGTTTGAGACGCACTTGTTTGAAATTTGGGGAAAGTTACAAACTTTCCCCCCATCTAAAATTTCGTACATATTGCGTGTTGGGGGTAGGACAGTCATGTCAGGTGTCCCAAATGTGGGCGGGATAGATTTCGGCCGAGCGCATGGGTAGGCCCCCACGGCGTATGAATGCTTCTCTGCGTCTTGGTGAAGTTACAAACCTACCCCGGTTTAGACCTTTGGACATCGGGCCGATAGGCTACACGAGCCAGAGTCAGGACAGTAATTTCCTACCACCAAAACATTAGTCTCACGCGGTTTCGGGTGACCAGAGGCCTATTTGGCGCTTCGTTCAATATTTGGGAGCAGAAGCATTTAATGTTTTCGATTCTCTTGAGTTGAACTTTCAGGATTTGTCAAACTTCACAAATCTTTACTCTTGAAAATCCTAAAGCTACGATTATTTTGGAATGGAGGGGGTACATTTGAATATACATTGTACACGAGTATATATTAAAAAATATGCAACTTACCTCAGTTCATGCATGGTTCCAGATATAATCTCCTTGGTTGCAAAAAAAGTTAGATATGCGTATGAATATATGTAGCATGTTCAAAGTCACAACAAAGATTGATGCCCCCTTTTACATCTGATTTACAAATGCCATTATCTCGGGTTCAAATAGATGAATGCACTTCCTATGAATTCGAATCTTTGAAACCCCCTTTATGTTGAATTCAACATGTATTCTATTTCGTAGCTAGCAATTTGGAATGTATCCATGCAAGTGACAAATGTATAAAGTGCTTCACACTAACAACATGGAGTGCACTAATTAATGTTTATATATGAATTGCAAAAGCATCCATTGCTTGTATTTCAAACCGCTCTCACTCTATGGATCGATAATATGAAATAAACACATGCACATGCTAGAATTCAATTGCAGTTGAAGAAAGAGCCTACTCCTGGTACTGTATATTAGTGATAGGGGTGTGTACAAAGTACACGTGAATACCAGGCATTGTGCGTGTGTGTATACTATCGACGAACTAGCCCCCAAGCTTGTATAACATACTAAGGGCCTAGGGTTACAAATCATATATAGTCGGCTTATCACCAGTGGGGATAGAGTCCTCCACGACTCTGGTAGCTTTGTGTTGTACGCCGAGTCCTCCACATGGGTCTTTGTATAACATGTCTCGGTCCAACCTATATGTGGCGCAGGATGGAACCGACCCATGAGTCTTCATGTTGACCCACCACAACTAGAAATGATGTGACCACCACACCACACACGCAATCGACCACTAAGAAAATAAGCATATACAATAGTACAATGGTATCTAGCTCACGATATGTCTCCATATTTTGTTGATGACACTGACGGACTTTGCATTTGATGCGTGCTCCGTATTTTGTTGACGACACTTACGGTCATTGTATTTGAAGCGAAAGCACGATATGGTCATTGGACTTCAGAATAAGCTCATCACGGTCACCACATACATTTTGTCGTGCTAACCAACATGTGGTTGGATGGTTAGAGGACAGTGGTTTCTCGAGCCCACCAAGGTTAAAGTCCCAGTGCTCGCATTTATCTTGTGTTAATTTCAGTATTTTCTAGCGACATACGTTTAGTGGGAGGAGACGTTCCACTCGACTACGAGGCACCTATGGTGACTTCATAAAATCTCAAGATCATATATGCTGGCCCACTCTATCGAAGGTGCTCATAGGGGTAGGGTTCGCGTGTGTGCACTTATAGCGGTGAGTGCTTGCGCGTATATATGAGCCCTTGCGTCTGTACCGTGTTAAACAAATACATATCATGATTATACGGTCACTGTCTCACCCGTACAACTCCGTATTTTGTTGATGACACAATCAATTGACCAGTCAAATGTTCCACGCGGCGCAACTAGTGTTGCACCATCGAGGCACGTAACCGTGGGGCCCACCTGTTAGCCCGTATATGAAAGAAAGAAATGGTAGTTTGAGTCTGTACTATGTTAATAAAATAGGAGTACATTTTAGGGTGATCATACGGTCACTGGCTCACCATACAGCTTCGTAATTTGTTGATAACACGATCAATTGACCAGTCAAACGGTCCACATTCAGCAGCGCACATTACCATAGGGCCCACCCGTCAGCGCATATATGAAGGACAAAAATGGTAATAAATGAGCAGTTTCAGGGAGGGCGGGCCAGCCGCGGGCGGCGGGGGCTGGCGGTTCGGCCGATGGTGGCTGGCGGCTCAGGGGGGGGTGGAGTTTGATGATAAACTGGAGGCCCTTGATTTCGTATCCAACGGCTGGAAAATCTAATGACCAGAGATGAAAAACTCAGCCGACTGACGTGTAGCCTCACCCCGCACGTACACATGCACACACGCAAGACACGCACGCATGTAGGCATGCAACACTGACACGTACACACGCATGCATGCTGGCGTGCAACACTGACACGTACACATGCACTCACGAACACACGCACGTACGCACCCATTCATGCAACACTGAAACGTACACTTGCATGCATGCAACACTCGCACGCCTGCATGCACACAGCACACGACGCAAGACACACGTTCAACCTATACATGCATGCACCCTTTGTTAAGGACATGGATTGTTACGAGTATTAATCAATCTTATCTGTGATAAGCAGAACATTGATGTTTGTAGCGGTCTTTATGAATCACAACGTATCGAACGAGCTATCAACATAGTAGGCTTATCTACATGAAAAAGATGATGTCACACTCAATGAACAATCATCGGTTTATGAAATGCCCGCTTGTGAGCGCCCTGGCCCACCAAAGGTTCCTCTGCTATGCACTGCCTGCGTTGGGTCACTGTCATGCATGCCATGCACCCACAGAGCCCACATGTCAGTGGAAGAACGGTGCGGTGTCCTAGGTCAGAGTCAAGGGCGCCACTCACGGCACACCCGGCTGAACACGCCTTCGTTCCGCATTCAAACGCCTCCATGAAACCTGCCCGTGTGGAAGCCGAGAAACCCACTCTGGACACACGTCCGTTCATGACCGGGCCGCTCCCCTATCTCCTCCACCATTTTGTTCACTCTTACAATGGCTTACAAAGAGTAGTTATTCCGCATCCAAGCCGGCTGGGTAGCCCGCCGGATACGAGCTATGCAGCTCGCTGATCCACCTCCCTCCCCTCGCCCGACGGAGCCAGTTGCCGCCCCAAGCCGTGGAATTTTGCCATGTGTTGTTTTCATGGACTAGCAAGATGCCCGTGCATTGCACGGAACATCAAGATGCATTTTTTACAAACTCCCGCATGCATGCAAGGGATAATTAATGTCCTCCTTTGCTAGTACCATGAGGCAAACACCATTAATATTCCATCGATTAGTGTTAGTGGCCTTGTATATCTGCAAATTGTAGTAATGTTGATAGTGGCCCCTTGTATATAAAAATGGAGAGAGAAAGATGAGAGATAAGGTGAGGAGGAGTGGGGCATGGTGGTGACTGGTGGTCGGACTAGGCGGAGGCATGGGGATGGACGGCGCATTATGTCTAGGTTTGTATCTCTCTCACACACATCCATGTAGGTGGGGGACATGCACGAAGAGAAGAGGTGCATGCACGGCGCACGTACCCCCGTCTCTTTCCCAACCACACCCGCGCGGGAACACGGTGGAGCTCATTTCTGTATGAAAAAGGCAGCCCACATGGTAATTTGGCACGTGTACTGGTTGTCCACTTGGTGGAGGGAGGATTGTCTACCATGGGTGAACAAACAAATTGCGACTTGACGCGTTATGTTAAATTAAAAAAAGAGGCAAACCATGTGGGGCCTACCTTAGAGGCAAGGCTCTATACACTGGAGTACTTTTGATGTGTCCCGTCAACTCGCAGAACGAGGAGAAGCTTGCTTAGTACGCCATCTCCCCCGCCCACGGGTGCGGTGGCTCGCAGGATGAGGTGAAGCTTGCTTACTAGTACGCCTTACGCCCGCTCCCTCGCCCACGCGCGCGGTGGCTCGCGGCACGAGGAGAAAATTTTACTACTCCCTCTATTTACTCCTCGTCCCTCCTACGTACTTTGGTTAGTACTCCCTCCATTTACTTATACAAGGCCACTATAAAAATACATTTTGCATCTATACAAGGCCACAAATAGTAATCGAGACAAAAGTTACTACTCTCTCCTTTCCAGTTTATGGCTCAATTTCAAAATCTCTCGAACCAAGGTAGACGGTGAGTGGTCGAATTAATTTCGTATTTTGCACAAGTAATTAGTACGCTTGTTTTTCTCAAGAAGTTATGTTTACCGAGGCATTAATTAGAACGAATGCATGAATGACCACTAAATTTCTGTGAACTTGTACATGCATTGGTTAGTTTCCTCTTGACACTGCTTGCGTCGGGTGATCTAACGCACCTCGAAATCCAACATGTAATGGTACTACTACTAGTATAGTAGAATTGAGACTTATCAAATGGAAAAACAAATGTTTTTTAGATGAGCCCTATAAACCCAAGTGGGTACGTACTCCGTAAAAACAGATTTTTCCAAAACTAAGTCGCTCCCTTTCATGAATTCTATAGTATACTTCTCCGTTGACGCTCCCTTTCATGAATTCTGTACTTCCTGTCGCCGACATGTGGGATATATAGCAACCGGGTCGACGTGTCAAGCACCAAATAATAGTGTAGAACAGCAGGGGGGACGCACCCCACTCGTACCGGCCCAGAAGTAGTAAGGAGCAATGAGACGTCAAATCTCAATTCCGCACTTTACCAGACGGACGAAGCAACCATTATTTCACACTTCGGTTCGCCATCATCTCAAACCACGTACTAGTATTGCTTATGCCTCAAGAGGGACACGCGCATTGCCTTGGTACATCATGACACGTGGGACCGCATGACAGGCCATGCTCCCCCGCCGATCGCTCGGTAAAATCACCTCATTTTTACTATACTTCCTTCGTATCGGTTTACTACATGGCATGCACATCGTTCTAGGTTGAGAATTTAATTGGCTATATATGTGATGAACAGTACTCTAGCCTTTTAAAAATGTATACTTTTGTACAGCAGTACTATCGATGGATTGCGCCATGGAGCAAAAATTGAAATTAAAAAAAGGTGGTACATATAGAGAGCGCTCGTCGCCAAATTATGCATATAGTACTACTAAAAAGGCTAGTCACAATAATGGTGTCCAGCACAACCCACCCCTCAAATAAAACTAAGAGGGTGCTTGGATACGTTTTAGTCCCATGACTAAAAGTAGTGGGACTAAAACATGCTAGCCTCACCCATGCTTGGATCAAAATACTAAAAAGGCTAAAATCAAGTTAATGAGCATTTATTATCCTCCAAACCCTCCAATCTAGAACTCGCCTGTGTTAAAGGAGAGGAGTTAAATGAGTAGAGAGAGGACTAATCCACATTTTAGTAGGGGTACCCCTGACTAAAAAAATTTAGTCTCAAGACTAGTTTTAGCCCCTCTTTAGTCAGGGGTGCTCGGAACTTTAGCCTCTTAAAGAGACTATTTTTAGTCAGATTAAAATAAGTCCCTTGGATCCAAGCACCCTCTAAGCATCCTGGAATTCTTTGACAAAACTAAGCACCCTGAAATTCTTTGACATCTAAACTGCTGGCTATATGATGTTGGCCATATATATTGTACGTATATAATGTGAAGAAACGAGTGGTAGTACTATACCAACTAAAAGATGAAATGTAAGAAATACTAGTATGTACGTACTAAAGAGTTAAAGTAACGAGAAGAAACATAACATAGTTCTGCTGGGGGCTCAGCACAACACACCCCTCAAATTAAATTAAGCACACATGAAATTAAACTTTGCAACTATTCCGGCAGACACTGCATTAGAATCACCATGAGAAACGACACTGCCACCTTACTTGGAGTCCTCGTCCACGTCCTCGACTTCGTCATTGTCCCTCTTCCTCTTGGCTGATACTTCTTTGCTTGAACCGCACACTTGGCTGTTGCTCTTCATCCAACCCTTGTAGATATTGAAGCAAAGGTAGCCATCCATTGCAGCGTAGTGGATGTGGTCTATATCTAGTACATTCAGCTGCCATGCATGACGATGAAACGTGTAATGAGGTTTCTCCAGTTTACCGTACGAAGGATGAACCATGGCTCCTGCCAGGGTCAGCATTGAAGGCTGACGAGAGGACACCAGCCGATTCTTCTGGAGGTCGAAGGTGTTGCCTACAACGAGGCCTATCCAATGCAGGACTTCTTTGTCGTTACCAAAGTCTACATTAACGAATTTGACTAGGTTGCTCTCGAGGAAGTCCTTAAAATCCTGGGACTCAACGTCGGCATGGCATATGTGGTAGACCAAGCATAAGTCATGCACGCAAACCTGGATCACGGCGGGCTTCTTCCTCTCTTCGTCCTTTAGATCCTTCTCTCGTCCCAGGACTGTGGTGTACTCAACGTCTAGCCCAGCGACCCACTCATCATCTGAGTCTTCGAACATGCGTCTGAAGCGAGAAAGGCATCCTTTCACCATCGCGGAAGAACGAGTGTAGATGACGTCGAACTCATCACCGGTGATGGTTCTAACCTTGTACTCACTGCCAATCATGGAGATTTGGGACGCCATGGGTTTGGGAGGAGGGTTAGGATTAGTGGAACTGCCGTAATGTGAATGGACGGGACGACTAGGAGCGAACCTCCGTAGTATTGAAGGACGTGTGGGGACGAGTAGGAGCGAACTGCTAGCGTGCGAATGGCAGGGTAGTGGCTTTCCATTCTCCCATGATACTGGCTTCCGAGAGCCCTTGGATCTGAGATCGAACGATTGCATGGTGTGATTCTAGACCTATGGGTGAATATCCTATCCTGGAGGGTTATTCTGCAAATTTTCAGCAACTTAGCATGCGACCGTTTGATCTCAGATCCAAGGGCTGCCAGCAGCCCGTATCATGGTCGCGCCTACCATGACCATCGCGTTGCTCGCGCGGTCGCGCCCTTGGAGATTTAATACGGTGCGTTAGGCTATCTGATGTTGGCATGTCATACATAGTCATCACTTAGTCACTCATACTACAACAAGGTTGGCTATAAGTGTATTTTTTTACTCCTCTCTATCTCTTTCTTCGTACTCAAGGAAGAAATGGTGCTAAGTGCGTGTATTTATTGCATTTTCCGAGTGACCTCTTCCAATGAAATGGTGTTGCTAAGTTTGCTTCATTTAATTAGCTATAGACTCAAAATTGTCTTTTCACCTAGGTACACGCGCTTAGCACCGTTTCTTCCTTGGGTCACCAAACTAGTCTCTCTCTTCTTGATTAACTTGCCACATCAGACTTTATGCTTATGTGGCAAGCTTAAGCACCTGTAGGAGCAAGTAAAAGTAAGTACAATAGTGTCCTTTACATGGCATTTTTGCATAGGTGGAGGAAAGAGAGGCAAGGAAAAAGTGGAGAAGTGGGCTCTCATGCAAGAGCCAGCCTCTACTACATGGTGGAGCATTGGGAGAGGCACATGTATGGAGGTGGTCAGGAATCTGGGCGACCCACGCCGGTCGTAGCGCCGTAGTTAAAATGATAATGGCAAGTCAAATCACGGGGCCCCACCTGTCCAACAGTAACTCGCTATCAAATCACACATCCCTACGTTTGCAGCAGCCTACTCCCTCGTCTTCTCGCATCTCTGTCGAACCGACTAGGCAGAACTGCCCCGCCGCCTACCGTGCAGGAAAAGCCCCGCCCTCGACTTTTAAATACAACTACATCCGCTTAAGAATCCAATGATATACTTTTTGTGACATAGTAACTCATATTTAGTTAGTCAAATGAATGACCTAGAACTACGTGCAGGCCCTATAAACCGAGACGCCTAAAAATAAAAAAACTAAGACGGAGAGGGTAGTTCAGCACATATCTTTTTAGATCAATATAGTCGGGATTCACCAAGGAGCAAAACCAAGTGGTAGGCTGCTCCTGTCGTGTTGGCGTAGCAACTCAAGCAGGGTCAGTCCGCACACGAAATGGCGACACACTTAACAGGCCCCCTTTGGCCGACATGTGGCTCATCCACCATCTTGTTCCACGTGTGATGCACCAAATTACAGTTCGGAGCAGCGGTTGGAACTGGAGACACCCCGGTCGTAGCGCCGCAGTAGTAGAAAATGAGCGACGAGGGGTCAAATCACAAAGCCCCACCTTTCCCGTATTAAGCTGGACGGACGAAGCAACCATCATTTCACTCTAGGGCGCAAGAGCCTAAAGAAAAGAGAAAACAATGATGCGTGCGGCAGCTACCTAGGGCACCCTAGGGTAAGGGTCTCCACTACAGATCCTTTTTTTGAAAGCGCCTCCACTACAAATCAGCTTCTCCCTCGTCCTCTTGAAGAAAACCGATGATGAGTGCGGCGGTAGGGTTTGTAGGAATACTACGGCGTGCAGGGCCACGTCGTAGTAAATGGGTTCGAGCCGACGCCTTAAATATGTGTGGGCTCCTTGGTTTTATGGGAACGAGGCATCATTTTGGGTTCAGGGACCAGTGGAGATATAGTACGTAAAAAAATTGTGGACGTAGGTTCGACCAAAAGGCAATGATGCATGGGCCCTACATTTTGATATACCCGGGGCCACGTGAAATTTTCTACTCTACTCAAAACTAGTAAGGTACACATGTATTGAACGCATGAGATTTCAAAACCAAATTATGAATAAATACACACTATAGGATGTAAAGCTTTGAGTCATATATGCACGATGTAGATGTTCGTTTAGTTCTTATAGTTCATCTCATTCAAAATCAATAAGTTTTATAAAAATGTTAAGATTCATGGGGTTGTGCATTGTACTCCCTCCGTTCCAAAATAGATGACCCAACTTTGCACTAACTTTGTACAAAGTTAGTGCAAAGTTGGGTACATACTTAGTGCAAAGTTGGGTCATCTATTTTGTTACGGAGGGAGTAAATCATAAAGTAAAAAACAAATAATGGAAATTCATTTAGAAAAAAATAATCAATTATGATACAGAAGATTCTAGAACAAAGGAGAAGTGCTTGTGTTTTGAGGTTTTTGCATTATGCTTAAGTTCAACCATGGAGTCTTCTAAATTGTACATGTGGCAGATCTGGTGGAATGTTGATGATATCCAACGGCCAGTAGTGCTCGGATTTGCCTATCTCTGCACTGTCGGGTTAGCTTCATCCAACGACCATCTTTCAAAGTTATTCGCACACTATATAGTTCTTGTGCCATAGTTGCTTGTTTTGGAAAAAAGCTACTAGTGGGTTGTACTATCTATTTAGGAATAGAAGATGTATACATGGAAGTTGTAGGGAAAGAGATGACATGGAGCATCTCAATTCCTATGAGTAGGGATTGGAAAAGATATGTCATTTGCTTCACATCGTAGGAACTTTTCTATTGAATATAGAGATGACATCTTTCTCAATTCCTATGAGGAGGGATTAGAAAAGAGATGTAATTTGGTTCATATCATAGGAACTTTTCTATTGAATATACCCTAATGTTTATTTTCCTTTGAAATTAAGGGAGTATAGGAATCCATTCATATGAACCAAGTGGCTCTAAAGCTATAGAAATGATATCATGTTTATTTCCTTTCAAATGTGGAGTATATGAATCTACTCCTATGAACCAATTGGCTCTAAAGGAAAAAATCCTGTAAAAATCATATCATATAGAGTTCCTATGATATTCCTCGACACTAAAGGATGCTTGTAATTGTTGCGGGTGATACGATGGTCTTTCTTTGTAGACTCCTAACCCAACTTTATAGTTACCTCTCAAAGATGAATGAAATGATACATACATGGTATTCTACATGTGCAATTTGGTACACGAAAACTCGGTAAAAGTTTGCGAGGTTCGAATTTTCAATAAAGCTATATGCACCGCATTTCGGAACGGAGGGAGCATACATCAGTTGCTAACACTCACGTGGAAGATTTGTGTGTAGGAGGAGTGGCTGTTCTGTTAAATGACATGGTAAAATTGACACTGCCGGATGCCGATCTAACGGTCCTTACGGCGTTCGTCAGGAAAAGGCTTGTGGCAAACGTTTGTCGGATAATGATTTATGGACACATGCATTGCATTGATATGTGCCCCCCTCTCTCTCCCACGCACACGCACCCTCACGAGTCACGACTCTCCCGATTCCTCTCACAGACTCGCACGTCGCACCCACCGTCTATCTGCAGGTAGACGTCACGCACATATGTGCTCTTCACACCCTACCCTCATAACTTCTAAAAAACAAAAGATGGCGCGCACATTTTATTTTAGCTCACACGTCACACACTTGTACTATTACTCTTGCGGCGAACGTTCTTTGGGCATAGTATATGGTACTCTCACGAAGAGAAGCGGTGCACGCACGCACTAGTTCTCTCACACCCACTCGCGGGTACACGTAGGAGCACATTTTTTTGAAGCTGGTACAACAAAATCACTCCACTATATATAAAAGCAGGAGCCTTAGCGCTTGCTTTACTAGGGTTCCTCTCATTCACTCTCTCATGCTCTCCAGATCTAAGCAACACATAGGTGGCCACACTCTCTCTCAGCTCACGGCTGGTCACAAATCCGGCCGGACAACCTCGACCGGGGAAGGGGTGTAGGTGCATCGTTCACGCTGTCGTCGTCGGCGAGGGAGGAGACCAATGGCTGCCCGCGCGTCCCGATCGGCGGCCGTGCTGTTCTCTCCAAGAGAGCGCCGGCTCGGGAGGGCCTCCGGCCCCTTCTACCTCCCTACGGTATTGTGGCCAAGATGCGGCCTCCCGACGCCGTCTTTGCGACATGCCGACGACCCTCAGGTATATATTCCTTCGAAACCTGCCTTGCTCTACTGCCCCAGCTCCCTTCGTGTGGATCCTTTTCTACTTCCGTCCGCTGTTCCAAAGCCACCTAGACTTCTACTAAGGCACGTGCTTTGCACGTATGTTCTGTATGATGGATACTCATATACCTTCTTTTTAGAGAGAGAAATGGGTACTCGTATCTTGAGTAGATATCATAGTTTGTTTGTTTGCATGATCTAAGGACTATTCTGAAATAAGAAGCAAATCACTTGCACAAATCAAACTGAGTTCCAAGTAAGAATTTGATTACAAGATAAAAGTTGTAGTTTTATTATATGCTATTTCCTGGGTTCCACTGATGTATTGTTCCAGAGTTGTTTGACGGTTTACATGCATGTTTATGGACTATTTTGTGCAACTAAATAAGTCATTTAGGTCTGACAGACACTCATGTCCTGTATTAGCTTGAGGTATAGCTTATGTATGACTGAAATAAAATATTACACTTTTTCTGCGAATAATAAAAATATTACATTTCTCGATGAAGCAGAATAAAACTTTAGCTAGCATCAGCCATGCAATGTTATGTTATGTGAACAGTGTAAACTTTGTAGTATAGCGACATCTAAAAAATCCATCTTTACAGTAATCTAAAAAAATAAGTTAGTAGTAGAGTGTTTATTTCCCAGGTGACAATGGGGAACCAAAATGTGCTAGCTATTTGCCAACTTGTCGTACTTGCATGTGAGGAGGTGGCAGCAGTTTCTAGACATTTCTCAACTTCAGTAGGTGCAATCCAGATTCAATGGGGACTTCTTTATTTGTTTACTTGGAGAGCAGAGTCGGCCATGTGCACAAGGAGCAGGAGCGAATCCGGCAGCTCTTAGCCTTCAGATCATGTCATCCTTTGTTTGATGGACGGCAGTGATATGCATGCGAGGGGAAATGAATGGTGGATTTTGAGTCAATGCTTGTTTGGGCGGGAGAACCGAAGATGGAGTGGTAAATCCAATTTCAAAACTGCCGCATTATAGTAGTAGTAGATTAGAAGTAAAGCTATTTCATACAGTCGACTCAAAGCGTTGGTTCAAACAAGGAAGAAAGTGGGAAAGCTGTAGCATGAATCTAGGACTTGGTTCTAAGAGGAAACGAGGGAAAGTAGTAATATCTGTCACTGTTTAAATAACCGTATATCTTATTTGCGCAAACAGGGATGTCTGTCTCCATATCGTTTCGGGATGTCTGTCTCCGTATCATTTCTATTCGCGCAATCAAAAGCACACACCTTAGTTTTAGTACAACTGTGCATGAGATGGCTATCCCTCGCTGTCGTCGTCTAACCCCCCATCTTCATGGTATCCCTACATTGGTAGTAACTAAGGTAGAATGACCAACGCAATCTAAAAGAAGCTGATTCGTACATTTTACTTCCTGATTGCAGTGCAGGGATGAGCGAAAACAACTGCATCCTAGTCCAGAATGCACTTTCTACCAGTTCATCCATGGACCAAGGACTAGCTGGCACGGGTGCACAGCGGTTTTTTGGACAGGTGCGTGGACAAGAGGCATTGTGGTATGCTTATTTCTGCAAATAGCGGTGCTTAAATTTAGTGGAATGCACAAGCATTTCAGCTGGTCAGTACACTGCATGGTTCAGTTCAGCATTCCAGCTGATATCACAATTATAATTGGTTATTCTGGAATGAGAGAACCTAACCCTGAATGGTGGCAACAAGAAAAAACCAGAGTGAACTCCAAGAAATTTAAGCCTGCCGGGAGGCCCTTTGCTCAGAGAGAAGCCTTGCTTGTTTTTTCCTAATTTGTAAACCTTCTCACAACTTTGTCTTTTGCTGTGAACTAGTATATGTTTGTTATGTTCTATGAATGATTGAGATGTACGAAATTGCTTAACTTATGCTTTTCAAGTTTTTTATGAAGACAAGTTTAATGTGAGTGTTCCACATGAGCGCTGGACTAGCGTGTGAACGTTTGGAAATTATTACATTGTGGCCTCAATTAACTGCATGAACCACTGTAACAAGATACATAGTTGCTTATATGTCAGACAACAGATTGTTGATTGTTAGCTGGTCGATAGCCTAGTGTTGAAGCGAGCTGAGCCACAACTGCTTACAAGTGGGGTAGCACCAACAGTGTTTACAAGTACTTATGTTTTTGTCGGCGCACGGTTTTCGAACGAGTGCTCTATTTCATCAAAACACACACTGCTCGTATGATAAACTGTGACAACTTATGTCTTACCATGCCATATTCATGAAAAAACTAGTGTGGATGCATCTGTTTCGGCAACAATTACGATGGTTCTCACATGATTCATGGGCACACAAAAGTAGCAGCAGTTCCCATAGACGGATTCAAACAGAGTACTAGCCCCAGAGGGGTCGATAACAGGCAAGGTTTGGATAATTAGACACAATCCAAACTACTATTAAACACTAGCTGGGGCAACTATTTCATGCCTCGATCTAATTTGGGCTGGACACAAGACGGACCTTGCCATGAACATCATCGAGGACATCCCGCAGCATCTCAATCCTATGAACCTTCATGAAGACAACCTTGTGGCCTTGCCACTGATAAACTTGTTTGCGGAGGCATGCCACGTCATCTTCCTGCGTAAGCTTGACAAGAACAGTATTCCTCACAAACGAAGGAGTAGCTTTGAATTTCTTGTGCTTCAGTACACCACGGACAACACGCCTGACAATAGTGAGGCTGGAATACAGCTCTTCATTGGTATAACCGCAAATGGCTTCCAGGATCCAACTGCCTAAGAACTCTATTTTCCCAGTGCATATATTCAGGTCGTCCGCCTCATAGCAAGTGACATGTACAACCACACAATCCTTGTCTGCATCAGGGCTCTAATTGAAACAGAAACAAATTTTGAATTACTTTTCAGTATAAGAAACACAAGTTATTTAAACCACTATGTATACCATAGCATCGAAGCTAATAAAATTGTGCATTATTAATCACCACATACTTCCTTTTCTAAAAAAATCACCACATACTTAGATGAAAAACCACAATCGAGATCGGCAAAGAAGGAAATCACCTTGGGCAGCTCAGTGGGGGGGGGGACACATCCTCGAAGGGGGAAAACTGCTCCTGTAGTGCCACGAGGGCTGTAACCTCAGACGGGGCGTTGATCATCTCAGTATCTGGGGTCGCCTTGGTGGTTGCCTCCATCTTCTCTGTCTCGTGGGGATCAGCCTCCCGCGTATGCTCCAATGTTGGCAGATCTTTGCCTGGTTCTCCTTGGTCCATCATGAAACTGACGAATACTAGGATTCCACTGAAAGGAAAACACAATCACAATGACAATGAAACAAAAAAGAGAGTGAGGATCGGTTATTGCTTTGCAAAAGTTCTTTTTTTCCTCTGAACGAAAATATACCAACATCACGGATCCGCTTACCTTCCCTTCGTTCGGAGAGAAGAACAGTGGAAGATGCAAGTGTTGCCTTTATTGAAGACAGTGAGGGAGAAGGGGATTCAGCGAAGAGTGAAATGATGGTTGCTTCGTCCGTCAAACTTAGACTGCGGGGAGGTGGGGTTTTGTGATACGACGGCTCGTTACTACTGCGCTACAACCAGGGTGACTCTCCGCTTGCATACTGCCTTCTAATTTGGTGGATAGCATTTGGGCCCGCGCGCTGCATGGCCCGCATGTCGGTGAACAAAAGTATAACAGCATTCAGTAGAGGGAGACGTTTCAATGACCTAGGAGGAGCCAGAAGCGGTATAGTGTCTCCACTGTACTAGTAGTAATTGTTTTTTGGGTAGCTGTAGAGTGTCCCCACTGTACTAGTAGTAATTGTTTCTCGGGTCCCAAGACAAAACAGCCCATCCACACTAGTAAATAGTAAAATCAATTCAAAAACTTGGGTGCTCTTCTTCCTCCTCGCTCCCACGCACCTCACGTCAGCTCACTCCACTCGTACCCCCAAATTCCTCACCTCACTCCTATAGAAAACCGAAGCTCCCCTTCTTCCTCACTCCTACAGAAAACCCCCAGCTCCCCTTCTTCTTCGCTCGCACTACAACTAGGCTCGTCATTCATTACTCTGCTCAAATCCGTGAGCGCGACGCGACGCCCTCGAGGAAAATGGAGTCGGCTGACCCCAGCGCCAAGAAGATGAGGCTCCCGCCAGCGGCGACGCCTGTTGTAGATCCTGCACCCGGCAACGCGGGGAGAAGCGGCGACCCCGCCCCCACCGGATCCCAGGAACCCGTAGAATCTCGGGTGGACTGCATCAGCGATCTCCCGGACGCCATCCTTGGGGAGATCATCTCGCTTCTCCCCACCAAGGATTGCTGCCGCACCCAAGTCCTCTCAATTCGGTGGCGCCCTCTATGGCGCGCCGTTCCCCTTAATCTCGACTGTCGTCAGCTATCTCTCTTCAATGATTTTGAAATCCCCAGAGCCATCATCTCCTCCCACCAGGGCTCCGTTCAAAGCCTCTGCATCCCGTCATGCTACCTGAGCAAGCATACCATGCCCTGCATGGTGGATGTCTGGCTGGAATCCCCTGAATTCACAGAACTACAGCTGCTTAAGTTCTACTATTCCCCAGGAAATCACACAACACATACCGAACGCCATGAACTTGTGCCGTCAGCACCGATGTCCATCTCGGGGTTTTCGTCCTCTCTCCACACCGCCACCTTTGCGCAGTGCTACCTACCAGACAATCTGGTACTAAACCTTCGACTCCCATTTCTCAAGAAACTTTCACTTGTGCGGGTTCGTATATCGGAGGCCTCATTGCACAGCATCATCCACTCTAGTTTCCCTGCGCTGAAGTGCTTGGTGCTTGTTTTCACAGTTAGAATCGGTTGTCTCCAAATAAAGTCGCCTAACCTTGTAAGAATTGGAATTTCTTTTGACGGAAGGCAGCTCATCATCCAAGATGCCCCTTCACTTCAAAGGTTGATCATTGATTCTAGTTATTCACTGTTGCAAATAATCGTCCTCTCTGCGCCTAAACTGGAGACCTTGGGTGTAATACATGATCTCTGTGCTCATTTCAATATGGTGTTTGGCTCCACAATTCTTCAGGTACTTTATATTATCATCTACGCTTGTAACCATAAGCTGCATTTTAAATATTTGCGCATAATTTATATATCATCTTGGAGTACACATTTTGTACTAATATTATATTCTATGCTCAATGAAGAGTTTCTCCATGGATGGCCTATCAATGGTGTTGGATTCTGTCAAGATCTTATATATCCAAATGAATAGTTTTGATCTGAACAAGATTATTGGCTTGCTGCAATGCTTTCCATGTCTGGAGAAGTTGTATATAAAGGTGATATTTTCACGCACATTGGAAGCCCGCATATAGTGTACTAGAATTAAACGTTCAGATGTTTCTCTTTCGACACTCTTCTTTTAGACCTTAACTGTTTTCAATCTTCATGTCTATTTAGGCAACAGGACGGGGTAAGAAAGTTATATCCAATCGGTGGATTCATAAGCATCGGGATTTTATCACTTCTCATGAGATTCGATTGAAGACAATAACGCTAGAACGATATGTAGCCAACCGTGCAAACACAAGATTTGTCACATTCTTCCTGCTGAATGCGAGGTTACTATTGTCCATCAGGCTTAAGTTTATCAGCAGCATGGTTTTGACGGATGGTTATGTCGAAGAGCAAAAAAGGAGTTTCAGGTGGGCAAAAGAGCTTCTGAACGTGCCGGGCTTCTATTTATAACATATTGTGGTCATAATCCAGTAAATTTTACGACCCAGGATGTTCATTCTATGGACCTGACCGATCCATTTGACTGTGACTGCCGAAAATAGTGCTGGAGTTAGATGTTGTTGCCCTTTTCAATCTGGTTTTTTTTGTAAATCTGATGAACAATTAACCCTCGTGCTTTTGTACAGTTTGTAAGCTGGAGTTAGATGTTCCTGCCCTTTTCAACTCGGCTGTGACTGTCATATTTTCTTTGAAACAAGGCAAATGGCTTGCCATTCGTTTAATTTAGAGTGAAATATTGTAACAAATCCAAACCAAGGGAAATAACATCACTCTTGCCGGCTGCTTGAGCTCACTGTGCATTACAGAAGCCAAGTGATTAGCCCCCACCAGCACCCACAAACTCATTTCGAACTAGCACATCAAATGGGCTATAAATTTTCATAGGAAAGGCAGCATGACCGTGACAGATTTGGATTCTGACATTTGGGACCCGCGAGGAAATAGCCTATCCAAGGTGGTGTCGACTTACTAGCCAGTCAACAAACGATTCTGCCTACCAGCCGTTGGATTGACATCCAACATCTGTCGTGTATCTTCTATCTCTTGTCTTCTTCTTCCTCCAATCGCCCAAACCAAACCACCCCGTCGGCTCCGCTTGCTCCCGCCTCCCATGGCTGGCTGCACCTCCGCTGCCCTACCGTACGTACCCTCCAACGTTGGCCAGTCCCTCCCTCTATTCCCCCACACGTCCTATTATTCTCCGGCGACGTCAGCCCCAACACGCACCCGAACCAGTCAACCCTCGTACTCCCATCTGCCTGCGATTAGACCGGCGCATCTTCAACGGCTCCTGTTTGTTCTGTTCGAGGCCTCGTTGTCGTCCTCCGCCTTGCGACCTTGGTTCACTCGCCGTGCGCGGTGCGCCGCCCTCTTGCGTTGTCAACGTCGTCAACAACCGAGAGGAACAAGGAGATGACTGTATGTGGAGAGGATGACAGTAGGGACCCACCAGCATCATGGCAGTACACAAGCAAGTGCCTCTATAGTACAAGACCAAAAATATGGTTCCTCCTAATGGTTGGACATCTGGGGCTCACGCCATTGTCAACATAGTCAATAAACGAGAGAATTACACTACGAGCGGCTGACACCAGGGACCTAGCAAGTCACGCGGTTTTTTTTTTGAGGAACAGGCAGTTGTTATTTATACTAGTTTTAGCGACGGATCAGGGTAACAACGGGGCTGTGCGGGGGTTGTGGCCCGTCTAGCCAGGGTTTTATTTATGTTTACCACATCCTGAGCCCAGTTGTGTTTTTTTCTTGCTGAAAATGGCTAGCCCAGTTCTATTTTTTTAAAAGAAATACCCAAACAAGGCCTACTTGCTTTATCGGCCCTGCTGGGCTGCAAATCTTTCAAGACGAGGAGAGTTTCATTCGGTTTGCCCAGAAATGGGCTGTACATTTTTAAAACACATCAAACCGGGAATTAGTTTCAATTTTTTTTGATTAAAAGATCTTAAATTCCATTGATTTTTATGTGTGGACAATTATTTGGATTTTATATTTATGTAAATTATTTTTAAAAATAGTTTGAATGTGAATCGATATTTCTGGATTAAAAATAGTTGACCGCACGGAAATATGAAAAATTTCGTATACTTTTTAACCGTGGCCACAATATGGGGTGTGATGCTAACAAAAAGAAGATGGGCTCCAAAAAAATTCTTACAAATTAGCAAATGGGCTGTACATTATTAGAAATAATGGCAGATGGGCTATATGCTGTTTTCCACAGATTTGAGGCTGACTTGTGCGCCTACTACGGTTGACGCGTATGCTTTCATAAAAAAGGTTGATGCACACGCAATGCCCTGTCAACTTAGTCAACACACGAGAGCAGTGACTGTTGGATGTCCATCCAATGGCCGTCGTGCTTCTTCAATCTCTGCTCTTCATGCTCAAGCCGCTCAAACAAGCGCCGACGGGACTGCCTGCTTCCTCCTCCCGCGGCCGGCTATGCTGCCGCGCAGGCCTCACGGCCCCACCGTACTCCCATCGCTGGCCTAGCCATCCCTCTACTCACCCACACCTGCTGTTATTCTCCGGCGACGGCAGACGAACCAGTAAACCCTCGTACTCCTCCGTGTGGGAAACAACTGCTGAGTATTCCCTGGCTCCGTGTCGTTCCGTTCCTAGGCCTCGCCATCGTCCACCACCCTGGTGCTCTCGGCGTGGCCTGGTCAACATGGTCAATGAACGACATCCATCGGAACTGGAATCTACGTGGAGAGGCTAACAGCTGGGTCCACGGCCGCATACAAGGAAATGCCTCCTTATTACATGCAAAATAATGATTCCTCCACCTGACAGCTAGGACCCACAGGAAGGGCCTCTGTATTTTGTGAAAAAACGTTCCCCCCGCTGACAGGTCGGACCCACCAGCTATATCTTCGCACGCAAGGAAGTGCCTCCTTATTACGCCCAAAAAAATGAATACCCCCTGCTAGCTGGGACCCACCATATTGTTGGGCTGACTTGTGGGCCTACTAAGTTACAGGGACGGAGAGCTTTGTCAACTTAGTCAATACTCCAGTGACCGTATGATGTGCATCCAACGGCCATAGTGCTTCTTCCACCTCTGGTCTTCTTGCTCCAGCCGCCCAAAGCAGCGCCGGTTGTGCCACCTGCTCCTGCCTCCCGTGGCCGGCTGTGCTACCACGGAGGCCTCACCGCCCCCATACTACTCCCACCACTGGCCAGGCCATCCCTCCACTCACCCACACCCCCTGTTATTCTACGGCGATGACAGCCTCACACCGCAGCCGAACCAATGAACGCTCGTACTCCTCTCCGCGTGGGCATCCACTACCGCGTCTTGGACGGCTCCGCGTCGTCCCCTTCCTAGGCCTCTCCGTCATCCACCGCCGTGGTGCTCTCGGCGCAGCGTGGTCAATGTGGTCAACGATCGACTTCCATCGGAAGAGTACTGTACATGGAGAGGCTGACAACTGGGTCCACAGTAGCAGCAAGGAAGAGCCTCCTTATTACACGGAAAATAATTATTCCTCCACCTGACAGCGGGGACCCACCGGATGGGCCACCAATATTTTGCGGAAAAAATTGTTTCCCCCTGACTGCTGGGACCAACCGGACGGGCCACCGTATTTCGTGAAAACAACGCCCCCCCCCGCTGTCAGCTTGGACCCACCGGAAGTGCCTCCTTATTACGCACAAAAAAATGAATACTCCCCCGGCTAGCTGGGACCCACCTTGCTGGGAGGCTGACTTGTGGGCCTGCTAAGTTGACGGGGACGAAGGGCTTTGTCAACTTAGTCAATATGAACGATTCTAGCTCCAGTGACCGTATGATGTCCATCCAACGCCTGTAGTGCTTCTTCAACCTCTGGTCTTCTTGCTCCAGCCGCCCAAAGCAGCGCTGGTCGTGCTGCATGCTCCTGCCTCCCATGGCCAGTTGTGCTGCCGCAGAGGCCTCACCGCCCCCTACTATTCCCACCGCTGGCCAGGCCCTGCGGCGACGGCATCCTCACACCGCAGCCGAACCAGTGAACCCTCGTAGTCCTCTCCACGCGGGCTTCCACTGCCGCGCCGTCCCCTTCCTAGGCCTCGCCGTCGTCGACCGCCATGGTGCTCTCCGCACGGCATGGTCAATGTGGTCAAGGAACGACTTCCATCGGAAGAGTACTGTACGTGGAGAGGCTGACAGCTGGGTCCATGGCCACAGCCCAGTTTTTTGTGATTTGCCAAGTAAGTCGCTTTGTCAGGCCAGTTGGGCTGCAATTCTTTCAAGACGGGGAGAGCTTTCATTAGGCTGGCCGAGAAAATGGCCCATCAGTAATGAGAAATGGGTTGTACATTTTTAAAACACATCAAACCGGCAATTAGTTTCAAATATCTTCTTTTTCATTTCAAGATTTTAAATTACATTGATTTTTATGCATGGAGAATTTGTTGGATTTTATATTGATATACATTTATTTTTTAAATCAGTTTGAATGTGAGTCGAAATTTCGGGATTAAAAACAGTTCGGACCGCACCGAAATATGCAAAATTTCGTATAATTTTTTAACAGTTGCCACAATATGGGCTGTAATGCTAACAAAAAGAATACGGGCTCCAAAAAAAGCCTTAAGAATTAGCAAATGGGCTGTAAATTATTAGAAATAATGGCAGATGGGCTGTATGCTGTTTTCGACAGATTTGAGGCTTTCCTAAAAAAAGGTTGACGCACAAGCACTGACTATTGGATGTCCATCCAACAGCCGTCGTGCTTCTTCAATCTCTGCTCTTCCTGCTCCAGCCGCTCAAACAAGCGCCGGCGGGACTGCCTGCTCCCTCCCCCTCGCGGCCGGCTATGCTGCCGCGCAGGCCTCACCGCCCGACCATACTCCCATCGCTGGCCTAGCCATCCGTCTACTCACCCACACCTGCTGTTATTCTCCGGCGACGGCAGATCAACCAGTAAACCCTCGTATAGTTGTACTCCCCTCCGCGTGGGAAACAACTGCCGAGTCTTCCCTGCCTCCGTGTCGTCCCCTTCCTAGGCCTCACCGTCCTGGTGCTCTCGTCCCTGGTGCTCTCGGCGCGGCCTGGTCAACGTGGTCAACGACCGACATGCATCTGAAGTGGACTTTATGTGGAGAGGCCGACACCTGGGTCCACGGCCGCATGCAAGGAAATGCCTCCTTATTACGCGCAAAATAATGATTCCTCCACCTGACATCGGGGACTCACCGAAAGGGCCTCTGCATTTCGCGAAAAAACGTTACTGCCGCTGATAGCTCGGACCCACCAGCTATATCTTCGCACGCAAGGAAGTGCCTCCTTATTACGCACAAAAAAATGAATACTCCCCCTGTTAGCTGGGACCCAGTATAGTGGCAGGCTGACTTGTGGGCCTACTAAGTTGACGGGGACGGAGGGCTTTATCAACTTAGTCAATATGCACGATTCTAGCTCCAGTGACCGTACGATGTCCATCCAACAGTCGTAGTGCTTCTTCAACCTCTGGTCTTCTTGCTCCAGCCGCCCAAACCAGCACCGGTCGTGCCTCGTGCTCCTGCCTCCTGTGGTCGGCTGCGATGCGGCGAAGGCCTCACCGCCCCCTACTACTCCCACCGCTGGCCAGGCCATCCCTCTACTCACCCACACCCCCTGTTATTTTGCGGCGACGGCAGCCTCACACCGCAGCGAACCAGTGAACCCTTGTACTCCTCTACACGTGGGCATCCACTACCGCGTCTTCCCCGGCTCCGTGTCGTCACCTTCCTAGGCCTCGCCGTCGTCCACTGCCCTGGTGCTCTCGGCACAGCATGGTCAACGTGGTCAAGGAACGGCTTCCATCGGACGTGGACTGTACGTGGAGAGACTGGCAGCTGGGTCCACGGCCACAGCAAGGAAGTGCCTCCTTATTATGTGCAAAATAATTATTCCTCCACATGACAGCGGGACCCACCGGACAGGCCACCGGATTTTGCCCCCCTGACTGCTGGGACCCACCAACTACATCTTCGCACGCAAGGAAGTGCCTGACAGTCGGGACCCATCTGGTCGAAGCATACGTAGCGTTGTCATTTTGGTCGTGAACGTGTACGTACATATATACTGGTCGATGTAGAGGCGCACACGCGTTGTAGTAGAGGCGGCCAGGGTGCAAGAAAGAAAATATGACCACGTTTGTGTACATACGGGCGGGGTCTCGAACGCCTACTCGCGCATACGCACGGCCAGGGCTCGTGTACATGGCTGGGTCGGAACGGAGAACCAACGTCGTCGTCGTGTTCATCAGGAGGGAACGGAATGCATCGTGTTCATGGGGAGGCAACGTAATGCGTTGTGTTCATCGGGAGGGCTTGGACAGAACAGGCGATGGAACAAGGCCTGTCGTACTGCAGAACGGAGGAAACGGCCTCGTGTTCGACCGACCATGTTCGAAACGGGATCTTGTTCATCGGGAGGGGTCTGGCGTATCGCAAAATGGAGGAAACGGACCTCCTACGGTCGAAACGGGGGTCCTGTTGATCGAGAGGGGTGTGGCGTACCGCAAAACGGACGAAACGGACTTGTGTTGGAGTGCTACGGTCGAAACGGGGGTCCTGTTCATCGGGAGGGGTGTGGCGTACCGCAAAATGGGACTCCACGGGATACTGTTCATCTCCACCGTCGACCCCTTCCAGCCTCCACGAGCTACTGTTCATCCCCCGTCGACCTCCTCCAGCCTCCACCTGCGACTGTTCATCCAGGGCTCCTGTTCATCCAGCCTCCACCGCGTGCTACTCCACCAGCTACTGTTCAAGCAACCCTCTCCACGGGCTACTGTTCAACCACCCCTCCACCGTCTACTGTTCATCCTGCCCTCCACGGGGTGGTCTTGTTCATCCAGCCCTCCACGGGGTCCTGTTCATCCAGCCCCAACCGGCTCGATCGATCAAGGTCCTGTTCACCCAAAGGCAACACCACGGGGTCCTGTTCATCCACTCCCACCGGGAACTGTTCATCCAACCCCCCCTGCAATGCTCACTATTCATCCGGAGGCAGCATCGATCCGCTTCAGTTAGCAGCAGTAGCAAAGGAATCGCTCGATCAGGTTCAGTTAACAGCCATCGATCGATCGCTTGGGTTCAGTAACGCGTAGCCTGCAGTGCAATCGCTCGGGTTCAGTTACAGTCCAACGCCTCGCTCGGGTTCAGTTAGAGCCAACGCCTTGCACACATGCGCGTACATGTACGAGAGAAACGGGCATCGGTCGGCCCCCGACCTCCCATCGTAACCGGGAACTGCCCGAAATTTTCCTCCCCCTCGCTTCTACCACGGATTTTTCCGTCATGGACGGCCCAAAGAATGTCATGCAGCTGCGTCTCCGGCCCGCCCAGGATGAAAACCCATTTTCTGTCATGATTTTTTGTCATAGAAGTAGGAGCCCACCACATCTATGCTGATACCGAGTTTTGTCACAATTATCATCATAGAAGTGTCATATGTATGACAGAACAAATTTTCGTTCGGCCCAAAATGTCATGGATGTGTCTTTTTTTTGTAGTGGGTAGAAGATCTTCCGCAGACCCGAGCATCTCCTCTCCGTGACGGCCTGTCAGCATACCTACAGATATAGCTCTGTTAGCTGGTTTCTTCGCCGAACTCTATAGAAGTTCACTCAAGCACTTATTGAAAATGCCGCGTAGAAGCCTTTTATTCTCCTTTACGGAGTCAGCCAGCTGGGCTCGAACATCTTTCAGTTCAACATCCAGCCGGGTATTGGCATCTTGGAGCTTGTTTTCTACCGCCTAACTTGTGTAAGCACACGCTCGCCAGCCTTCAGCTGTCGTTGGGCATGTTGCTCCTCTGGATTCACTCCGGGATCATCTGCAGAATCTATTGATTAGATTAGCATGCAAGCCAAATATCAACTGGTATGTCTCGTTCTTTTCAATAGGAACAAGTGTTACCAGATGGGGCCTTCTTGGACTCCTCCTTTTTGGCAACTACGGCCCGTAGCTGGGCTTTGCACTCCTCGAGCTGTTGAGACAACTGGATATTCTTCTCAGTAAGAACCTATGCAAATAATGATCCTTAAATCAGTTGTGCCAACTGTTTCAAGTCTCAGGGGCTACTGGTATATATAATTATAAGATTTTCTTACCCGTATATCCTTTACATACTGGTCCGTGGCTCTAGCAAGACCATTTTGAGCAGCTCGTATGTACGCGTCCCCTGAATTGAAGGCATCAAACGCCTCTTCAGAAAAACCGGGGTCGCAGAGTACGGCCCGACGACGCCTGTGTTTCATGGCACTCTCCACTTTGAAGTTTGTAGCGGACATCCTATCCGCATCCTCGATGGGAGGAATATCCGGCGTTGTCCCCACATTAGCATCTGCCTCCAAGTTCGGCTCCGGAGCCCGGCTGGTGGAGGCATGGCCGGCAGGCTCTCCGGATACGGTCCGGTGAGTGTTTTTCCTGGTTTTGACCACGGACACTATTATATTTTAAAGACTGTCGGTGTCAAAACCGGCGGATCTCGGGTAGGTGGTCCCGAACTGTGCGTCCAAAGCGGATGGTAACAAGAGGCAGGGGACACGATGTTTACCCAGGTTCGGGCCCTCTTGATGGAGGTAATACCCTACGTCCTGCTTGATTGTTCTTGATGATATGAGTATTACAAGAGTTGATCTACCACGAGATCGTAGAGGCTAAACCCTAGAAGCTAGGCTATGGTATGATTGTATGTTGTCCTACGGACTAAACCCTCCGGTTTATATAGACATCGGAGGGGGCTAGGGTTACACAGAGTCGGTTACAAGGGAGGAGATCTACATATCCGTATTGCCTAGCTTGCCTTCCACGCCAAGGAGAGTCCCATCCAGACATGGGACGGCGTCTTCAATCTTGTATCTTCATGGTCCAACAGTCCGGCCAAAGGATATAGTCCGGCTGTCCAGAGACCCCCTAATCCAGGACTCCCTCAGTTGCCCCTGAACCAGGCTTCAATGACGATGAGTCCGGCGCGCAGTATTGTCTTCGGCATTGCAAGGCGGGTTCCTCCTCCGAATACTCCATGGAAGATTTTGAACACAAGGATATGTTCGGCTCTGCAAAACAAGTTCCACATACCACCGTAGAGAGAATAATATTTCCACAAATCTAATCTGCTGGCACGTTTTGACAGCATGACATCACGCCATTGCCCGCTCATTATACGAACTGTTTTTCTCAACCAGCACCACACATATCGCGAGGCGGTTTTCTTGACACGTTTTGTCAAAGCAGAGATCATGTTCCCCTTATTACGAGATTCTCATCAATATGGATGTGGGTAACCCAACCGCGCAATCAATTACGGCGCTTGGGGAATAAGGGATTTTACCAGGCAAGTGGGGAGGAACATCGCCTCCTCCGCCCTTAATAAGGGACAAAGATTCACTCTTTTCACCCACGCCTTCTTCCTCCCTGCTTACCCATTCACACACACTCGAGCTCCAGCGCCCAAGTTCGCGTCTTTCTTCTCGAACCAGTCCAAGCATCTTCGGAGCGAGAGGCAAGTGGATGGTCTCCTCCGTCATGGAGGAGAACATCACAAAGTTATGGGAAGCCGGATATCTGGCCGCGGCGCACCGGCTGGCAGATGCAGGGCAGATCATCCCTACACCCGAACCCAATGAGAGGACAGTTTTTCTTACCCACTTCATCCGTGGACTGGGATTTCCTCTCCACTCGTTTGTCCGCGGGCCTATGTTCTACTATGGGCTGGATTTTCACGATATGGCCCCCAATTTCATCCTCAACATCTCGGAATTTATCGTCGTGTGCGAGGCCTTCCTCCGCATCAGGCCCCATTTTGGCCTATGGCTGAAGACCTTCAATGTCAAACCGAAGGTGGTGGTTGGCCAGCAAGCAGAGTGTGGAGGCGCCATGGTGGGCAAAATGCCTAACATCACCTGGCTTGAAGGCTCCTACGTGGAGACCATAAGGGGGTGGCAATCAGGGTGGTTCTACATCACCGAGCCGCGCGACACCAACTTGGCGGCGGCCCCCAAATTTCGATCCGGAATCCCCACACGGCTCACTTCGTGGAAAGAGAAGGGCCTGTCCTGGGGTTCTTCGGTAGAGCTGAACGGACTCCAGACCTGCATCAGGAACATGATGAGCAAGAAAATCAACCTCGTCAACATGGTCCAGGTCATGCTCTTCCGCCGGATTCTCCCGTGTCAACGACAGGCATTCAATTTGTGGGAGTTCGACCCGGCCAAGCACCAGATGCTGTGAGAGCTCTACGAGATGACACACAAGGACGTTTGGAGGGTGCTGTTCAAGGGCGCCCAGGTACCTCCTTCCCTCACCGAGGACCGCGGATTCAGCGTAAAGTGCCATGCCAATCCGGTAAGTTTTGATATCTCATAGGGTATTTATTTGCCATAGTTAAATTATGTGCGGGATCTAAGCTTCCATGTCATTAACATGACTGGATAAAGACAGCGGAGGAGCTCGATTGCCCAGCCCCCCTTCCTGAAGATCATGCAGATGCTCTCCTAACAGAGATGCTGGCTTCGGCACCTTACGAGGTGCTGGCGAAGAAGACCAAGAAGAAGGCCACGGGGACTCGAAAGGGTCTCCAGCACAAGGTTGTATCGGACTCATCGTCCGATGACTCCGACGCGCACTCCTCCCATGAAAATGAGGAGGAGGAGGAATGTTCTTCCCCTAGCCGGGGGAGACAAGAAAAGGAAGGCCGACCCAACCGGGGAGGCCAAAGGGTCCAAGAAGGGAAGGACCCTCCCTCCGGACTGCTCCACGACGACCGCCTACAGTGGCGACGACTGGCTACCCAGGGTCAAGACCCTGGCGAGGTCGTAATTATCCGGACACCATAGTAATTCATGGTATGTTTTATTGCACTTCTTCTCCTCATGCCGAACATGATTATGCAGTGCATCCCGAGCTCATCTTGATGTATCTTCGTCGAGCGATTCATTGGACTCGTCGGATATGAACATTGGTTCTCTTCCGACCGCCTCCATCCCTTGCCCTATGGACAACGTTGAGGTGTTGTCTTGAAAGGCACTGAGCCGAGGGGAGGTAGTCCTGGGGGTGCCTCGAGGTGACCTCCCAGACTCTGGGCGCAAAGGGAGCAAGACTCCCACGGGCTCTGAGTTTGGCCCCCAGCCGAATACTCCGCCAGAACCTTCGATGGTTCCGGACTCCGGCAGGCGATCCCCCGTTAAGGGGGGCCAGCCGCCCATGCCGGTGTCCTCTGTCCATCCAGAGGCACCGGATAACTTGTTGGAAGCGCTTCATGGCGCTTCCATCGATGAAGAGCACCGCACTATCATGAGTGCGGTGATCGAGAAAGTTCAGTCCACCAAAAACAGACTGACCGAAGCTTGCGCCAGCCTCCTAACAGGCTTTGAGGTAAGCCATCAAAATATAAGAAAATATTACCACATAGATAGTAGCCCGTCATGCTCTGTTCGGTGTTCGAGTAGAAAGGCCGAATAGAGGATCAAATGATGACTCAGGAGTCTAATAAGAATATATCTATGTGTATGTGCAGGCTTCACTGCTGGTCACTGCCGCATGTACTGCGGAGGTCACTGCACTGAAGCAGGACCTGGAGCGGTCCGAGAATGAGTTCGGCCTTACCAAGAGGCAGCTCGAGGAGAGAAAAGGTAAGCAATACCTTGTCTATATATAAAAAAGAAGTTCGGGTGTAAAGTAATAGGATAATCATGAATTTGCCAGGGGGCACGACCGAAGTGGCGACCCTGAAGAAGGTGTTGTCCGAGGCCGAAGAATAAGCGACCAATGAGTGCATTGAGCGGGAGAAGCAAGAATCCCGAGTGGGCGAGGTGCAGCAAGAGCTCGAGGCTCTCGCCAAAAAACACGAGTCCTTGGAGCTTGACTCTAAGACGCGAGAGTCTGAGCTCGCACAGGTGCTTGAAAGCGCCCAGAGCGCCAAGGCTGAAGCCCACAAGGCCCTCCAGGAGATTGATGCGGTGAAGAAGATAGCAGCGGGTAAGGCATTCATTATGAAAAGCAAGCATGTGGAGGAAACTTTCCTTTTACTTACCTGAGTTTGGAGCTCTCCAGGAGCGTTCACAGATCTTCCCCGCAGTGTACTGGATTCCTCGGAGTTTTACCGAGCTCAGGAGGGGAGCTCGACAGAAAAGTTGTTCTAGTGTTAGTATACTGGGACCAAACACCCAATGCCCTTGAGCGACCAGCTTAAGCAATTGGTCGAGCTTTACAAGGTGGCCGAACAGGCCATGAGGGGCCTTATAGTCCGGATGTGGCCTGGCGAGCCCCTGTCCGGCAGCTACTTCGGTCTGGTGAGGCGGCTTGTGGAGGCCTGCCCACGGCTTGAAGTCATAAAGCGGTCCGTCTGCATCGAGGGTGCGCGCAGGGCTTTTGCCCGGGCGAAGGTGCACTGGGCGAAGCTGGACGCCGTGAAGCTGGTGAAGGAGGGGCCGCCGGAGGGCAAGGAGCATCGCTGTCCCGAGATGTATTATGAGAGTGTCATGAAGGGTTCCCGCCTTGTGGCGGATGAATGTGTCAGGGATGTAATTTTTGAATGAACATGCTCATGTGATCCTGTAATGTGAAACAAGTTCATCTACCTATGCAACACTTTTTTAATTTAAAATATTACCTTCTGTGCGGCCGTTTATAAAATCTGAGAGTTGGCCAGTCGTCGGCTTCTGCCCCCATGTAACTAGTACTGGGATGTTCGGGATAAACCTGAGCACTCTTTACCCCAATTTTGGGTCCTTCAAGGGAGGTGTTCAGGGCAACGAACCAGGCAATCAGACTATAAGACTTTATCACTCTCACTTAGCCATAGAAGTCTACAATTTTAAATTTTGGCGAAGCCCCTAGTATTCGGAAGGCCGACTTTGGGGCGCTATACACGCCTAAGCCGGGAAAGGCCGACTCCTCACCCGAAGCGGAAAAAGTCTTTAAGGACTTGAGACCTCTCGAACAGCGACCAGTCTCTCGCCTTATCATGACAGTCAGTTTCCGGCTTTCTCTACTGAGGTGCTCGTCCGGAAGAACCGGGACACAATCGCAGTAGTTCTCCCACCGCTGCCTTAGCCGATATAGCGGAATGTAAGGTACCAAGGCATGGGAGCCGGGCAAACCCAACTATTGACCCAAGACATGATTCGGAGCTGATGCATATAATGCTATAAGTTCGGGGTGCCGCACTGTCGAAAGTGTTCGAACTTCTCGCGCTTTATTATGGGGTAAACGGAAGCCCCTAGCGTACTGACCTTACCCAAATGTACGGGTGCGGATTGTCGTAAATGGACATATAAGAAAAAAGGGGATGAATAATGCAATAATAGACTAATGCTATGCATTGTTATTTAAATAATACGTCGAAGCGTACTGGTACAAGTAGTGCAATGAGTAGAAAGTAGGACTATTCGAAATGTCCTATCCAAGGGCAAGCTGCGTATGGATAGTAGAAAGCGGTTATATCAATTATTATTAGAGACCAACTGGGGGTTCACGTGTAGGTCTTAGCTTCTTGTCACCATGGTTGTTCCTTCCCGTAATGTGTCCGGCAATCGTACTGTCGGAAAGGGCTTCCAGAGAGTTAGGTCCTGAAAGAGAAAAATGATAAAGGTATACAGCCTCTAGGGCGGTGAAGCCGTATTGTGGGACGTGCCCTGATCGTGTCCCCGCCTATGTCCATGGTATTTTCAGTGCGTAATTATGTACGCGCGGCACTTATTTCGTCGCTTGACTGGGACTGGGACGGGGGCCGAATTGCTAGGCGAGCTCTGAACGTGCCAGGTGATCTTGTTGCAGTTTACTCCGGACTCGCTTGAAGGTGTCCGGGGGCTATATCACTGAATTAGTGGTTTGCCTTAAAAGGCTGCTTTGTGCTTCTGCTGCGAGGGCCGCAGTGTGCTCCTCCGTGCGAACTGAGCGTTCTGTGTTTCCGTTCACTGTTATGACCCCCCATAGGTCCTGGCATCTTGAGCTTGAGGTATGCGTAATGCGGTACTACATTGAATTTTGCAAATGCAGTTCGCCCGAGCAGTGCGTGATAGCCACTGCGAAACATGACGATATCGAAGATTAACTCCTCGCTTCGGAAGTTGTCCGGTGATCCGAAGACCATTTCCAGTGTGATTCAGCCCGTGCAATGGGCGTCTACACCTGGGATGACGCCCTTAAAGGTGGTTTTGGTGGGTTTTTCGCACTGTATCCTGATAGAGCAGGTTCAGGCTGCTGCCGCCGTCCATAAGGACTCGAGTGAGGTGAAATCCATCGATGATGGGGTCTAGGACCAGTGCGGCGGATCCGCCATGATGGATACTAGTGTGGTGGTCCCTGCGATCAAAGGTGATCGGACAAGCGGACCACGGGTTGAACTTTGGGGCGACGGGCTCCATCGCATAGACATTCCTTAGTGCACTCTTCCGCTCCCTCTTGGGAATGTGGGTTGCGTATATCATGTTCACCATCTTCACTTGTGGGGGGAACCCCTTCTGTCCTCCCATGTTCGGCGGCCGGGGCTCCTCCTCGTCATCACTATGCAGCCCCTTGTCCTTGTTTTCGGCATTTAATTTGCTGGCCTGCTTGAACACCCAGCATTCTCTGTTGGTGTGATTGGCTGGCTTGTCGGGGGTGCCGTGGATTTGACACGAGCGATCCAGTATGCGATCCAAACTGGACAGAGCCGGAGTACTTCTTTTAAATGGCTTTTTCCGCTGACCGGATCTAGAGCCTCTGAATCCGGCATTGACTGTCGTATCATCGGTGTTATCGCCGTTGTTGCGGCGCTTTAGTCTGTTACGACATGGTCTGCCATTGGCATCCTTGGTATCCGAAGTGCCCATATTCCTTGATGTGTTGTTGCTGTGAGCCAGCCAGCTATCCTCGCCCACGCAAAAGTGGGTCATTAGTGTCGCGAGGGCTGCCATAGACTTTGGCTTCTCCTGGCCGATATGGCGGGCAAGCCACTCGTCACGGATGTTATGCTTGAATGCCGCTAGGGCCTCTGCATCCAGACAGTCGACAATTTGGTTTTTCTTAGTCAGGAACCATGTCTAGAATTGTCTGGCCGATTCCCCTGGCTGCTGAGTTATATGGCTCAAGTCATCAGCATCAGGTGGTCGCACATAAGTGCCCTGGAAGTTGTGCAGGAATTCGTCTTCCAAATCCTCCCAACTGCTGATGGAGTCTGCTGGAAACTATTCAGCCAATGCTGAGCCGGTCCTTTGAGTTTTAGTGGGAGGTACTTGATGGCATGTAGATCGTCACCGCGAGCCATGTGGATGTGAAGGAGGAAATCCTCAATCCATACAACGGGATCTGTTGTACCATCATACGGTTCGATATTTACGGGTTTAAAACCCTCCGGGAATTTGTGATCCATAACTTCATCAGTGAAGCATAGGGGGTGTGTGGCGCCTCTATGCCGGGCTATATCACGACACAGTTCATATGAGTCTTGTCTACTGTATTCGGCCCAGTCGGATTTACCTTTGGTGTATCCGGCGGGACGATCATCGTCTCGTGTTGGCGTGCGTGCCCGTGAGCCATATATTGACCTTGCAAGTTTTGCCCTGCTGTCCAATACGTCTCGCAGGTCCCGTGTGTTGCGCGGGCCTTGGTATTTTTGATTGAGTGGCGGCGGGGTGCAGGCTGAACTTCAGGCTGAAACACCTCTCTGGCTCGGCCACGCGGTGGCCGGTCAGCCGCATCATACACTAGTGATGTAGGTTTCAATGCTTCCTCCTCTAGGTGAGGTAGCAACCTGCGTTTTGGGTAACTCTTGGAGGGGCGCTCGAGTTCGTATTCCTCAGCCGCAAGGACTTCGGTCCATCTGTCTGCTAGCAAGTCTTGATCAGCTTGAAGCTGTTGTTGCTTTTTCTTCAGGCTATTTGTTGTGGCCATAAGCCGACGCTAGAAGGAGGGCGCAAGAGTTTCATGTATGGGTAATTGATTTGTAAGAGTTCATTCTGTATGTATGAGAGTCCTTGTATAACAACTGGATAGCACAAATGTTATGGCGTTGCTAGAAGGAGGGCGCAAGAAGGCCGGCCGGGGGCCTTTTGCCCACGGCCGGGCAAGATGGAAGGATTTCCTTCTTAATTCTTGCTTGATTAGATTGATACATCTCCTCTCTTTATATAGAGAGGTTTACTTGACTCCCAAGCAAGGCTTACTTAACCCCTAAGAAAGCGACTCTTATCTCTAATTAACCCTAAGACTAACGGGCCCATTAGGCCCATTACGTACTCTAACACTACACCCCACCTGGACATGCAGCTTGTCCTCAAGCTGTAGCCTAACCAACTTATAACCATGACTCAACGCAACCCAAACCTAACACCTAAAAACAAGCCTTTTACATCTCGTCTTGTTTTATTATTCTCAACTTGAAATGGACTGGGATGATTTATTTTGGACCTCTTAACAAAAAGTGGATACCATCCGCATGTCGGACATGCATGTGTACAGCCACCTGGATCCCATGGACACCATCTGGACAAAAGGAGTGCATGTGTATGGCCACCTGGAAGTGGTCGCAAGAGTGACCAGCAGAGGTGCCCTTGCGGCGCCCGGTGACGGAATGTAGTGGTGCTACGTGGTGCGTTGTTGTCGGTGACACCATGCCTTCTTCCTGCCGGACGGCTGTTGGTCTGCACCGCAAAGGGAAGAATGGGGGGCTTGCGATGGAGAATGACGAGGAGGGGTGCGCCCCCCAACCGCCAATGCGTAGACTTGGAGGTCGCTGCCCGTGGGGAAAACAGCATGCCCACTGCCCGTGGGGGAAACCGCATGCCCAAGATCCCGGCGGAGCGGATGAGATCGAGGTCCTTTGCGCAACGAAGGGCAACTTGGAGGAGCGGCAGCTGCAGACCACGCATCTCCCGCACACACCGACGCGCTAGGAGGCCGCGCGCAGTAGACTGCAGCCTCATCGCCGCCGACACGTGGCGGGTAGCGATCCAAGACGGAAGCGGTGACGGCGACGGCGGGGACTGGACTTGGTGGAGCGGGACTCCCGCCGGCGCGGTTGATGCGGTTGATGCGGCGGTGGCGCACCGGGCAGCGGCACCGGCTGCTGCGGC